>NC_056747.1:646600854-646721204 GCF_019279795.1 Protopterus annectens
CCTCATTTCCTCCTAAACATCCCTCCATCCCAATTAACTCTATCCTCCCCCACTTATTCTCTTAATTCCTGCTAACCTATGTATCTAACCCACTTGAAGATGTCCCAGGACAAAATGGCCTGTTCCAAACCTCATTTCCCACTAGTAAGAATATTTCATGTACTTTAGCTGCAACCAAGGGTGCCCGCAGGCAGGTGCAAGGGGGTGCACTTGCACCCCCCCTGGAATCGGCTGGCCGAGAAATTAATTTTATTATAATTTTTAAAAAAGTTTTTTTTAAAGAAAGGGCATTCCTCTTTAAGAACGCCCTTTGCATCCCGTTTTAGGTGCCAGCCCGGAACCATAGGGCGAGGAGGAGGGAAGCACCCTCCCACTTTTACAGCTACAAGACCTGACTCATACATGTGCTGCACGCTACGTAATTTAAAACACATAAGAGCGTGGAAAAAAATGATTGCATCAGTTCCTGGTAGCCACACTAAGTCAACTCCCACAGGTCGGTAAGCTCCATTTCATTTCATTTCATTTCTATATGCAGACTGAGCTATGCTCCATTTCATTTCCTTATGCAGAGCTGTACTATGTTTCATTTAAGGGGTGTAAGCTCTGTTTCATTTCATTTCTAAATGCAGATGTTTCATTATGCAGAGCTGTGCTCCGTTTCATTTATGCTGTATGGAATCTTTATTGTACTGAAGCTATTTAGATTCAATTTGTGTACTCTAAAAGTACTCCTGCTTTCTTTCTGTGTGCTGTTAGAGGGTTAGTACCGTATCTCATAAATATTGGCTGAAGCAACTATGCTTGTATATAGTTCACTACCAGTCAAACCAAGCAGCTACATGTGTCAAAACAACTAACCTTACAAGCATGTATTGCTTCCCTATACCATTGAGCTGTGGAAACACCATAGATAAATTAGGCTAGTTTAGTTTACTCTTCTCATTTTTTAAGAAAGGACCCTTGTGAACATGATTTACCTATCAGGGTGACAGTAAAGAAAACTCAATGTATGGTTGAACAGGCATGGCTCATGGACAGTGAAATGCTTATAGTTGTAGTTAGAATTTATATGATTTTAAGCCAGAAAAAGAAAGGGAGATTCCTTTGGAAAGGGCTATATTATCTGTGCATGTTAAACCTGTGTTGCAGTACGCTGCTTTCGCTTGTTGTTTACCTAGAACAAATACAAAATATTTTATCTGACAAATACGCTATGACTCTTGCTGTGGAGGGAGTGCTGTTTGTCACAATTCCTGCATCCTCTGAGTCATTATTTTACAAGTGCAGCTCTGAATACTAGAAGCCTGTGTCCCATAAGTTGATCATTACTTGAGGAGCCTTCACTGTTTTTAAGGCACCTGGTCTTAGCAAGGGCTCAAAAGAGCACAGTGACTCTATGGTTTTAGCTTTTGGCTAAGTAGGGAGCACATTTAAAGTACAGTGATCTTGGTTTCCATCACCTAATCAGAATACTTATAGACAATAAGAATGGAAGGTACGCAGCGCATGAAATGCAAATGGTTTACATGCAGTTTCCCTTTCACTAACGTTACTTGCTGCAGCACAATTTAGCCTTCTTGCTGTACATATCAATGTTTATTCATCTAGATTAAACAGACAGGATTTTGCCTCTCAGGAACCTGACTGAGGCTTAGTTATGTGAATATCATTTGCCATGCATGGGGAAAGTTAATGATGAGTTGTTAACAGACGTACTTTTAGGCAAGCTGTGAGCTTAATTTTTGCAGAGGTGTATAGCTGTGCTGCAGATCATACATAGTCCATGCTAATACAGAGAATAAGTGAAGTTAATGCTATAAGAATATGTATATATGCATATATATATATATATATATATATATATATATATATATATGTTTAATTTATATTAACATGTTGCTTCTTTTAGGAACTATCTGCTGAGAAGGTCACATTTGTAATGACGTAGTTACTGTCCCCAGACACTCCTCTTTGTAGCAATGAAAATATACAAATGTGATGTGAATTTATTCAGCAGGTTCTTCATAAAGTACAAGACAGAATCCTTAGCTTAGTGTTTTAAGGTTCCAAGTAATGTATCTGAGAATTTTTTATGAGCAAGAAGGAGCAATGTGAATGTATCACTGACAAAATGGAGTGCATGTTAAAAAAAAAATATCTAAAGCTTAAAATGATATGTCAATACTTGATGATAGTAATTTCTTAACTTAGAGGCTGTTTTGAGACATATGGTTAATATAATCTATTTCTGTATGTCATTGTGAAAGATTTAGACAGTGTTTATACACACATTCATGAGTGCACTCTGAGCTTAAAAGCAAGTTACTACTCCTCTGTTTCAGTTTGCCAACATATAGTTTCTCCAATGGCAAGCTGGCTAAAAGCAAACCAACACCTTACTTTTTGATATGGATATTTTTCTGTGGGGGAAAGCCCTCCATACCTTCATGCAGAATGGTTTACCCGTCGCTCATAATGCAGTAATTTCTGAGATGGTTACTTGGTGAAGAGGGCAAATCCTTGCTACTGATCATACTCAACTGAAATTGTATTTCATCCCACTGCTGTTATTCGAGTAAAAGAATGTTGCTCAACTTTACAACACAAGTTACTATATGTGCAAGTGTGGAGAAATGGAAATTGCACTTAGGAGCCTGAAAACACCAAGCTTTTAAAATTAGAAGGAAATGGGATAAACTCACCAAGTTAGATAGAGCAGTAGCTGTAAAGAGTAACTACCACATTCTGCATGTGATAATTACTCACTCTTTCCATTCGACTAAGTAAAGCTGAGTGTGCATGTTAATGGAGATAAAGCAATGTGGCAATGACAGGGAAGTAGAGATTTAACCAGTCTTTTACTGTATGAAAGTATTCCCCAGCTGGAATACTGAAGTATGTAGCTCAGTATTTGAAACTGGCTGTAAAACTACATGTAATTAGATAATGTTTTCTTAGCTCATCATCACTACTTCTTTATCTTTTAACTATCTTTTACTTTTTTGCTCGTGTTGCTTGCAGTTTTCCCGAAACCCACACTTTAACCTCTTCTTCCCAATACCTTAAACCTTACTACACTTTCATGTCCCCACTATCTCACACCTCAGTATAGTTTCCAGATCGAATAATATAGTTGCTGTCCCACTGCTTTATTTAGGTGTTCATTTAGCATCTTTTTTTATCAGTTTTAATGGTGCAGCAGGTAGCACAATTTCCTTTGATGCCTAGAATATGAGAAGCCTGTGGGTTCTGTTGCTCCATAACAGGTGCTTAGATTCATGTGACAGTAATGGCCTGATGTACTTTGAGAGGCCGTCATTCAAAGAGGTCCTATCCAGCTTGGCATTTACTGAAAACAGCACAGGAGTGCAGGGACTGTTATTTGCATTATTTACAGAAACAATATATCTCTTCCATTCATTTTTAATTCACACATGTAGCCTCAAAAAAAAAAAAAAAAAAAATAACAGAAACAGTGAAACTTCAGACCTTCCAAAGATAGCATCAGCATTTTTTTCACAAAGAAAAAAAAAGATAACGAAGGAAAGACATAATAACATTATGAGACTAAGACAACGTTTTGAAATTAATTGCACTTATTTGTTCTCTCTTTCCCATCCATCCACAGATGTCAAAAATCTCTTTTAATAATGCATTATTTTTCCACTTCTTACTGCTTCACGTGTGCCTTTCCACATAAACCATACATAACTCAGCACCGTCACATTGCAATGAAAGTGCAGTCTAAGTTAAGGTGCTACACAGGAGAACACTAAACAGGAAGAACATTTTTTGAAATAACAAAAGAAATGTAATTTGCTGTACATGGATGATATAATGGATACAAAAAAAAGGAGACAGATATTCATTTTCATTGTATTTCACATACAATTTCATTGCCTCGTTTATATTGCTCATTCTTGACACTTGCAACTTTTTCTCTATTCTTCCAAAAGCCATTTACTCTCTTAAAAAAACAAAAATTCTCATTCCATTGTTTCCTATTGGACCATTACAGCTCATGTCTTCTTTTCACTTATTACTGGTAATTTTCTATGTGACAGCATTTGTCCCAGGGTTTACATTCTTTTGTTATACTTTTTTCATATGTGTTTATGCTCATTCTGCTTCATATTTTGTCAACTTTCTGTAACATAAAAAATGCCTAGTACATAACCAATACAATTTTTGAAGCCACTCTGTCGCAGGTTTTATTTCCCATTTTAGCCATTTCCACTTACTTATAGCTGCAAAACTTTCGCACATATATAGTATAATTAATACAGTCAGGTAGGTGAATCAAATAACTTTCCCATGGTTCTAAAAATGTGTGCAAGGAGCCTATGATTTGAAAACAGCCCAAAGGTAAACTTCCTGCCACTGGCCAGATGCATTTTCTTTGAATGCGGGTTTCAATGTTGTTTCAGTGAATGTGGGTTTCAAAGGTAGAGAAGTTTTAATGCTAAGTCTTTTTTCATTATAAGACTATTGCTTTGTTTAGGTTTAGTAAATGTCTATCAGTGTTTGTGCTATAAAATTTGAAATAAAAGTTGTAAATGAAATCCCAATATCTGTAATCATTGTAGAAGTAAAGCATAAAACAGTATGCACACTGAAAGATTTGAACAGTGTCGATGACAAATGGGGAGAAATAGCCAAGTAATGGGACACTGGAATGGCTGTGTGGGCGAGGGGTGGGGCCGAGTGGGTGGGGCAGCAGAGGGGGTGGGGCTGCATGGGTGGGGCTTGGGTTTGCACCCCCCCCTGCAAAAAATCCTGCAGGCTCCCTTGGCTGCAACTTAATGTTAGTCAAGTCACTCGGCTCCTTGACAATGAATAAGTACAGACAGGATTATCTCTTAAGTAACAGTTGTCTAATTGGTGAACCATTTAGCAGCAGCCACACACACAGACATCTGTTAACATCCAATCAAGGAAATCATTTGAAGAGTAAATGTATTAGTAGATTCTCCAACAAAATCATAAGCATTAATATTTTCAAAGTCAAATAACCAAAAAGCACAGGAAAGTGCTGTACCTACTATGTTATTTAGCACAAAGGTGACTGATATTTTAAAGTGAATGTAGATTGAAAAAGAATGCCTTAAAATGTTGAATTAAATTAGCACTGAACAAGATAATGTGATACTGTCAGTAAAAGTCTTTACATATTAGCTGTAAAAAGATAGATACTGTTTATTTTACATTTTCCTGTTGTACAAATGGAGAGAAAAGCAGAAAAAAAGCATCCCATTTCTGGAAAAACAAAAATAAATAATTAAAATAAATGCAGGCAGCAGATTACTGCAAGTGTACAAGTTCTTCAGCATAACATTATCTATAAAAGACACTGATTTGCAGATGTAAAGCAAATGTTTTCAAATGAAGACAATACAAAAAATCCCCATGTAAACCATATGTGGATAACTTCAACATGAAAACATACAGTAACTCCACTGAACTATATAAGTGTGACACCACACACACACACACACACACACACACACACACACACACACACACACATATACTGTATACAGGTATTACTCACCTCAGGACAAGTACCCTCTGTCTGATTTGGTGTGACTATTAAATTTGTTACCACAAAAAAGACATTTTCACCCTGAAAAATAAAACACTTCCTTAATCCAAAATGAAGAAACAAGAAACGACATAATGTTGCAGACATAATCATTTTAAGCTACTATACAGATGTTAAAACATCCTTATCACTCCAATCAACAAGTTAGTAGGTGCTGTGAAAGTGTTTATCCATTTCATCACTAGTAATGTAACATGCTGCAGAACCATTTGCAATGAGCAGCCATGGTAAACAAGCATTTGTCAGCAAATGCTGAACTGTACCAAGGATACAAGACAGACACTTGTTTAGATACAGAAATTACTGTGCTCTGAATAGTTTGATATGCACTGGCTACACTGTGGGGTGTACTGGGATACAAGCAAACTGTACTTTCTTGGAAGGCAAAATATTTCTGTCAGTATCTCTAAAATAAGAAGACTGTAAATTAAAGGGAATCCATGAAAGAAGCTACAGTTCTAGTTCATGTTCTTAAAGCTATTAAAAAACAATTCAGTGAAAGCATTTTACCGAAAACATAAATGACCGAAAGTCAATAAACCAAAACATATTGTAATCAAAACAGTAAACACAGGAAAAGTAAAATACTTAAATGCAAAATAATATGGTATTTCATTGAGGAGCTCTTCTGAGCCCTTCACACCCCTTTCTTAGTTCTCTAACTTTAAGGTCTATGCAGTTTAAAGTATATGCAATTATTTATCTGCCTATAACTTATTTGATTGCACATATCAAAATTAACTTTTTTTAGAAACTTCCAATGACCTTGGAGTAAGAATAATAAGTGGCAGGGGGTACACTCCCTACATGGCATTTTTCTGTATTCAAGTATGTTAGTCTTTCAGTAATATTTTCAATATAACATACTTCTACATAATGACTTACAGTAAATTATGTTTTTATTAAAGTTGTTTTTTTTTTTTTTACTAAATTGTGTTTTAGTAAGTACTGTTTCAGGAAGCTAATCTAGAACCAAAGAACATCCTTACTTAAAATGTTCAAACTGACTTCTTCAAAATCGAGTATCAGGACTTAAATTACTCAGGGAAGCCTTGCTGGTGGTATAGTGGGATAAGGCCCAGGAGACAGGAGTTCACTTAACTGCTCAAGCATTAGATGATGCAGCCTGGAAGGATGGATGTGCCTATCCAGGTACTGGGCAGACTATGCTGTCCCATGAAATGATCCTTGCTGGAGACCAGGAACAGAGTTGAATGGCAGAGGCCAGAGAATGGATGATATTGGTATAACCTCCAAAACTTATGATAGTAGCCCTTGATGACTGCACAGTGTGCACACAGGGGGTATAATGTGATCTGTTATTGGGGAATAGTTAGTTCCTACTTTGACATAATCAGCTATGTCACTACCAAGAGGAAAGGTTAACTCCATTCATAATGGTCTCACTGCTGGATCGCTAGTGAGAACAACAAACACCCCAAAATCTGTAGGGACGATGGCTCCCTTGGACACCACTCTCCCTAGGGCATCTGAAGGAAGACTCTCCACCTCAGGGAATAAATGCATTGTCTGATAGAAGATGTGGCTTAACAGTTGAAGATGAGGAAAAGTGCAGAGAAAAAAATTTCAAGTGAATCCAAATTCTATTTAAGTAACATACTGGAAAAACTGCTGTACTTTACTAAATCTCTTTTCTCCCTGCAGCAAAGTTCTTGGTGAGACAAACAAAAGATATTTCTTTGTACTGTGCATCCCATCTACTGATCTGAAACAAAATAAGACAGGGCAGGGCTAGTCACTTAAAATATGATTTCTTCTGGTTTGCTTATTATGGTACTCAGTAATATTTTTAGACAATATGTTTCATAATGGTGTAAGATTATGTACATGTTTCAGCTTTAGCAAAGATGTAGTAACAAGAGTTTGGTGCCCCAGGCAATACATTATTTGTGTCCCCTTCCTACAGTCCATCATTTATCCCAGTTGTGTTTGATTAATAACAGCTTGTAAACTGTCAAACTTTTTTAATAACAGCTTGATAATTTAAAGCTATCATTTTACTTGTAAACTCTCAAACTCTTCTGTTTTTAAAGGTAGCTTAACTACTTAAAATATAAACATAAAAAAGAATGGACTGACAGACATTTTACAACTGTCTGTAACTGCCACACATGATTGCATATGCAATCGTTTAATGACAGGTTGTACATTGTCAATTTTTTTTTAAAGATTTGGCACCCCTTATGAGTTGGTGTACTGCTTACCCACCTTTGCCATAGTACTGCACTTTGGGTTCTTTATAACACTTGAATTAAGAGAACAATAACATTTTCAAGTAGTGAAGCTGTACAACTGTAATAACAGTAGCGTCTTTCGATTTTAATTTGTAAAATTATGCCTGGATATATATATATACACACACACACACACACACACACACACACACACACACACACACACACACACACACACACACACACACACACACACAGACATAGACACAGACACAAATACATTTACATACATGAGTGCACTGATTAATGTCAAAACACCCAAATGTTGACTATCAAAACGTCAACAATGTGAAGATCGTAAAGC
Source organism: Protopterus annectens (assembly GCF_019279795.1). NCBI lineage: Eukaryota > Metazoa > Chordata > Ceratodontiformes > Protopteridae > Protopterus > Protopterus annectens. The sequence goes on from NC_056747.1 coordinate 646,609,019, forward strand.
TACTGTGCATATAATGAACAAGAACCTCAGCATATGCAAAATTCTAAATTAAAAAAGAAACAAATAAAACACTGTTTGTGCAGGGGGTAAGCACCCCTGTACCCTCCATGTAGGGGGCTGTGCCCCCATAGCCCCTACTAATTATATATACTAACTGTGAGATCACATAATGTCGGGAAATGGCATACTTCCCAACACTAAGTGTGTGTGTGTGTGTGTGTGTGTGTGTGTGTGTGTGTGTGTGTGTGTGTGTGTGTATATATATATATATATATATATATATATATATATATATATATATATATATGTATGTATGTATTAATATGTGTATGCATATACTGAACCTAGTGATGTAAAGCTCTGAAACTAAGTCTAAATCACTGCCATAAAAACTGCAAAATGGCTGAGGTACAGACTTGCATGTAGTCATATATTTCTAACAGAAAATATGCAATATGAAGTTTAGGGTGTACCATGAAGCCTTTCATAGCAAAGACTTAACACAACCTGCTGTGCTCTACACTACTTGTCAAGTACAAAAAAAATAATAAAATAAAGATAGAAACCTACTTCTCTTTGGTGCTGGAGACTAAATAGTGAGAGCTACTGTTAAGCCAAAGTGAAGTGAGTGGCTATTGAAATCAAAGTAACTGATTAGAATATTAATAAATTACAAATTAATACAAAGGCTGTCTTTCACTTCATACAACAGCAGATTTAAATTACCTACCTGAGGAGGAACTACATAATCTGCTACATCCCAAATTCTGGGTCCCATTTCTGATGTGTTAGTGAAGGTGACGCCTTTCAGTTTTGTCATTACTGAGCTTTGAATCGATGCTTCAACCTCCTGGTAGCCTTTCTTTGTGAGGAACACCCACCTTGAAAAAGAAAAATTAAATCAAAGGCTGAAGATTTCTGCACTCATTTGCTGCAGGCCATCACTTACATTGCACAGACATATGCATTCATCTTTCACCTGGAAGAAAAAGCCAATATCAGCAATCACATTTGATGCCACTGCCACATATGATATGACTGTCAGCGACAGTGAGCAGAAGCTATTGCACACATTTGCGTGTAATGTAAAGGAATTACGACTTGTGTCTGTCTTCTTTACTGCACATAATTTAGTATTTAGTTGCATATTATTTGTGTGATTTTTCTCATAGAAGTCGATTTAACTTCTCTTTGAATTCTGTGGTAACTGATTTTGATTATTCTTTTCTTTTAGATTTTTTTATTAATTTTCAGCTAAATGAGTATGTCATTAATGATTTGCTAAAGCACATATACCTTGTACAGTGTAATAAATATTAAATATATTTAAAAGTAATGCCTGATAACACTGTTGTTCTGTGTTCCACATGTCAAAAGCTGGATGATTTGTTTACCATTATTAGTAGTAAATCTAGATTTACTGATGACAATTTCACTTGTGCAATAGGCATAGCTTAGAGAACTGCTATTACATATATTACAAAGACATGCATCTGGAGGATTTCTCCCCCTGCCTCCGCTGAAAATTGGCTTTGTTCCAAGTCATACTTTCCTGGTAAACAAATATTAAATAAACAAACTTTAAATAAATAAATAAATATAAATGACTGAACTGGTGAGATGAACAATGTTTAGAAAAGAGCAAACAGAACACATTTAGGAAAAGATGTGTTTATTGTCTGTAAAGATCAATCAGCCCTATGAAACAAGATAATGCCACTGACAGCTTTGGAATTCTGGATACAAGCATTCAGCAATCTGACTGTATATAAGCTTCACATTTGTAAGAAGCTGCTCTTCACACAGCTGTGGTTACTGGTGCCTTGTATACACGCAATCCCCAGAAGTTGAAATTTCCCTAGAAAAATAACCTTGAATTTTACCTCAGTCTTGCATTACTCATGCAGTAACTAGTCTGTGCAGTGAGCAGCATTTGCACATTTACTTAGGATTATTTAGGTCTACCTTACCATATTATAGCACCCAGGACTATTACTCCTCAGAGAGCATCTGGTTTGGGCACTGGGCATCATCACTGGTTAGGTTTGCTACAGATTACACCAAGTAATCACCCTTCCCTGATCCAGTTACAAACACCCTCCACTCCTATCCCTTGCAAGTACACATTAGGATCTGCAACTTTGGATAGGCATTTTGCTGCTATCTCTGCATTCATCTTGGTGGACATGGGCATCCTGAGACAATGTAACAAATGCCTTATGTACACTTAACACCCAATTAATTCTTGAACAGACAAATACAGTATGTGAGAGATGTAGTTACACATGTACACTGGAGGCTAGACTCTCACATACAGACACAAAAAACAATAAACAGGCTGTCAATGAATCATGCACATCAATCACCGCACCCACAAAGGACCACACACATAGACCCACATATGCAGAGGTGCTCACATGTAACTTACTCAGATCTCAAAGGCATCTCAGGCACAGTCCAGAAACTGTGCATGCACACAAACAATTCCCATCACAACACATAAACCCACATCTCATTGCGTCTCAACTACCAAGCACATAAGGTGAAACACTCCACAACCCAGTATTCTGGTTATAGCAGACTCCATTGTGAGACACACTGATGTCCAACCTACCAAGCTGGATAAGGGGAAGGTTACAGTTAGTTGCCTGTCAAGGGCCAGGATTCGTTAGATTACACAAACACTCAGGTCACTTACCCCTAAATACATGTATGTCTCAGTCATAGTCTATGTGGCAGTGAATGACCTGAGAAGCACTTCCTTGGACTATATATAGAGCGACATGCTTGAGCTCTGAGAAAATGTGTCACAGGCAGGTATGAGCCTAGCAGAGGATCATAGGATCATAGGAAGTTACTAGGCTAATAGCCCTTACAAGCCCTGCCAAGTTCTACCCTTATTTCCATGATCAGCACCTATTGTTCCTGTCCAAAATGGACACAGGTGGAACCCCCTGGGTGAATTTATGGTTACCAATCCAGTTGTCCAGATTGCGTTTGAAGAAGGCCATTGAGGTGCTCTGTTTGACATGAAGTGGGAGTATGTTGCAAAGGTGTGGTAACCTCTGGGAGACAAATCTGTCCCTCCAGCAAATTCTATTAATGTCACATACCAAGTTAAGGTTTTTAGAGCAAGTAACCTGTGTACCACTTGAGTTACAGATATGCAGCACTTCCAATAACGTAGGCTCAGAGATTGATTTGTATGCAAGGCAGAGATTGCCCCTGAGTAGTCTCTATGAAACAGAATAAAGTAACAGTGATTTCAGATGATCCATATAGGACAGATACTGAAGACCTTGAATTTTCCTTGTGAGGAACCTTTGTGGTCTCTCCAATTGCTGCGGGCGCTTGGAAAGTTACTTACCAAAAGGGGCGTTGTACTCAATGACTGGCCTGATGAGTGAAGAGAACAGAGAGGTTATAACTTCTTTTTTTTCTGGAAGCAATGCCCTTACTTATGAGATGAGCAATATAGAATGCCCTTCTTACCACTGTGCAGACATGGTTGTCAATGGTAAGGGTGCTATCAATCTGTGTGGCCAGGTCTCTGACCACTGAATGCATAGCTAAGGTGTTGCTATTGATGTGGTAGTTAGCAGGAACATTGTTCTTACCTAAAGGGATGATAATACATTGTTTTGCAATGAATTTAAGGCCATGACTTTGGCAGTATTCATTTGTTTGTGTAAGACCCTCTTGTAGGATGTTAACATCATTTGGAGATTCTATGACTGATCCCAATTTGTAGTCATCAGCAGACTTTGTCAGCCACATACCTTTAGTTTTTGCTTGTACTTTGGAGAAACAGATTCCAAACACTAGGGGTCCCAGGAGTGATCCCTGTGAAACACCACTGGTTACAGGTCTGCTGTTGGAGATGGATTCCTCTATATTGACTTTATGAGTTCTATTAGTGAGCCAGTTAGCGACCCATCTAACAATATAAGGGTTGATAACTAGCTGGGTGAGGTTGTCAATGATTCCTGAGTGGGGGATATTGTCAAATGCCTTGGCTAAGTCTAAGTAGGCTGTATGCACAAATTCCCCCTCATCCAGTGCCTTGGTGACTGTCTCCAAGAAGACCACCAAGTTTAACAGGCATGCTCTCCCTTTGACAAATCCAAAATGAGTAGGGCTAAGTGTTTGGAGATTACCTATATTTTTGTTGGTAAGGTCCATGATGATTCACTCCATGGCCTTGCAGATAAGTCTAGTCAGGTTAATAGGTCTATAGTTCCTGGGGTCAGTGAAAGCACCACCTTAGTGCAAGGGAATAATGGTAGCTATTTCCCATTCAGCTGGGATGAAGCCGGTGCTTAGACTATGATTGAAAACAGTAACCAATGGTGTTACTAATGTTTGTTGGAGCCCACGTAGGATGCAACCTGGGATGATATCAGGTCCCATACATGCTGTGTTTTTGGCCTCAGAGAGGGCTTTTATGACCTGCTCTTTAAAGATACACGGTAGGGAAGAGGTGCTAGGGATGTCATGAGGTACGTGTGGCAGGGACAGGGAAGTGAAGTTTTCATAGAACCTGTCAGCCAACAGGTTAGCTATGTCCACAGTCTCAGTACATGTAGTATCATTAACTAAAAGTTTGGCACAAACCTGGGCCTTTCCTTTTAGGTTATGGATGTAACTATTTTCCCCACCCCACCCCCATTTTCTGCTGTGTCTTCAGTTGGCATAGTAACAGCTGCATTCAAATTGCTGGAACCTGTGTTCTGAGAGACTGCCTTACATATTATCTGCAATTATACAGAGCTGAGTATATATATATTTTTGGTTATAGAATTTAATTGTTGCTTAGATCTGTGTTGAAACTGTTGTCTCACTGTTCTGAGAGACTGATCGGCAAATATACAGAGCTGAGAATAAGAAGTTATGTACCTACCATAACGTTCCATGTCAGTTGTCTTCAGCTCACCTTCTTTCTTGCTCGATGGGTTCGGAGCCGATCCTCGGCTCCGACTCGGCCTTTTTCTAAAGCTCGAGAGCTATTTACTGGCTCGAGGCCTCCCCTTATCCCACAATGCTAGACGTCAGATATCCAGATCTCGTTTGGAAAGCTAACACCATGGAAAAAACACACTAGTTCCCACCAAAGGTTTACCTACAGTGCTACAAACAGAGGAGGACGTAACCTAAAAACAAGGTCAACCGTTGGAAGAAGGCCTCAAAAGGGATTCTTCTCTGTCCTAACCAGGCTAGGGGGATGGAGGGTGGGACGCAAGAAAGAAGGCGAGATGAAGACAACTAACATGGAACATTAAGGTAGGTGCATAACTTCTTAATGTTAAGTTGACTATCTCGCCTTCATTCTTGCTGGATGGGACAGCGTCCCTAGCACCTTAGCCCTGGGTGGCTCATCGAAACAGACTCTTGGGCACAGTAGAACCAAAATCAGCTCGACTCCTGGAGGCCATATCCAACTTGTAATGTGAAATGAAGGTATGAGGAGTGCCCCATGTTGCTGCAGCACAAATAGATTCCATTGGAAGTCTAGCCTGAAAAGCTACCGACGTATGAGCTTTTGGTTTTGAAGGAAGTTTTTTATGTCTCAGTTGGTAGATCAAGGTAATAATAGAGGCCAGCCACCTGGACAAGGTTACCTTAGAAACTGGCAGGCCCTGCTTCCCCTCAGCATAGGACAGGAAGAGTTGATCTGATTTTCTTGACTGTTTGGTCCTATCCAAATAAAAACGTAACTGCCTGTGAACGTACAAATAGTGTAACTTTTGTTCAGCTCTGTTTGAATAATTAGGAAAAAAGACAGGAAGATCAATAGCCTGATTGAGATTTGTCTCTGAGGGTATTTTGGGCAAAAAGGAAGGATTAGTCCTGAGTGAAACTCTATCTTTGTGAAAAATAAGATGTGGAGCGCGAACACAAAGGGCTTGAAGTTCCGATATTCTTCTGGCCGAGGTAATAGCTACTAAGAAGAGAGTCTTCCAGGAGAGTAACTTTAAGGAACAAGAAGCTGCAGGTTCAAAAGGAGGGAGAATCAATGAAGTTAATATCAAGTTCAAATCCCACGGAGGGGGGGGGGATCTTTAACCGTGGGTCTAAGTAACATAGTCCCTTTAAGAAAAGCCTTACAAAGTTTGTGGGACATGATACTGGACTCTGATAGGCTAACGTTAAAATTTGCGATAGCAGTCAATTGGACCCTAATGGTGGCAGCTAAGGAACCTGCTTGACAAAGTTCCGCCAAAAAATCTAAAATATTATGGACAGGGGCTGTAAAGGGGTTTATCTTCCTAGCCTCTGCCCAGAAAGAAAAACGTTTCCACTTACTAGCACATGTCTTTCTAGTAGAAGGTTTGTGTGAAGAAAGTATGATTTCGCGCACTGGCTGAGAAACATGTGGAAGCCTGGCTAAGGTTGGAAGTGGAGCAATCAAGCTGTGAGGTTGAGAGAGTGAAGGGATTGGTGCAGCCCGCCCAACTGATGGATCAAGAGGTCTGGCACTGGGTCCAGATTCCAGGGCTGCTCCAGCAGGTGACGATGCAGGAATGGGAACCAAATTTGTTGAGGCCAGTAAGGAGCAATGAGGATCATCCTGGATCCCAAAGCGGTCGCTTTCTGAATCAGTTTTGGAATTAAGGGAAAAGGAGGGAATGCATAGAGCAGACCCCGGGGCCAATTGTGAACTAGAGCGTCTCTGGGGGAATGGCCTTGGAGGGGGAAGAGAGTGAAGAAGTCACTGCACTTGCTGTTGAGAGGGGTTGCAAAAAGGTCGCAGCAAGGTTGACCCCATCTGCGGAAACTTTTGTCCGCTACTAAGTGATTGAGAGACCACTCGTGAGGCATAAGGATTGCTCTGCTTAGCCTGTCCGCTATGACGTTGGACTTCCCGGGGATGTGTGTTGTTTTCAGAAACCGTTGAGAGGAGATTGCCCACCGCCAGAGTCTGAGTGCTTCTCGACATAAGGGATAGGACCTGGTTCCGCCCTGCTTGTTGATGTACCACACTAAAGACATATTGTCCGTCTGAACTGCAATAGTCCTGGTAGGTAGAGAGTCCTGAAGAGCTTGCAACGCTAAAAGTACCACTCTCATATCCAAGATGTTTATGTGCAGATGGTACTCTGGGGGTTGCCAAGTGCCCTGGACAGTCCTGCCCTGAAAAAGCCTCCCCTCACCTGATCAGGGAGGCATCCGTTGTCACCATGGCAACCGGAGGAGGAAGTACAAACGGTCTGCCCTGAAAAACTTGAGGGGAGACCATCCACCAAGAAAGGTGGTCTTTGCATGATTGGGTGATTATTATGTTGTGAGACATTGGAAGCTGTTGAAAAGACCATTGGGTAAAAAGCATCCATTGAAGAATCCGCATGTGAAAACAAGCCAGGGGAAGTAATGTGATTGCTGCTGCCATGAGACTCAAGGTTTTCAGTACAAATCTGGCCTGGATTCTCTTGAATTGTAGTAACGTTTGAACATGTCGGCGAATGTCTAATACTCTTTCTAATGGAAGTTTTGCCGACAGTTCTTTTGTGTTTAACATCGTGCCTATAAAGGTTATAGATTGACAAGGCGACAACGCAGACTTTTCGAAGTTTATGGAGATACCTACCTCTGAGCAAGTTTGGATGGTATAATCCCTGGCTCAGATTAGCTGATGCCTGGTGGAAGCAATTAGGAGCCAGTCATCTAGATATGGAAACACCTGGAATCCTCACCGTCTCAGGTGAGCCGTAACCACTGCCATGCATTTGGTAAACACCCTGGGGGCTGTGGTGAGGGCAAAGGGCAGGACTCTGAATTGATAGTGACTGGCTCCCAGCCGGAAGCGGAGAAACCTCCTGGAGCGTCTGTTCATTCTGATATGGTAGTACGCATCCTGTAGGTCTATGGAGCACATCCAAATGTCCGGACCCAAAAAGGGTAGAATGGACTGAAACGTGACCATCCAGAACTTCGTTCTTTGAACAGATTTGTTTAACCTGCTGAGATTCAAAATGGGTCTCCAGTCCCCTGTTTTCTTTGGTACCAAAAAGAACTTGGAGTAAATCCCGGATCCTTGCTGGTCTGCTGGGACTGGCTGGATGGCTCTTTTTTCTAGCAGTTTTGAAATTTCTAGTACTGCTTGTTCCCTTAGACCAGGTGGAACATCTGGAAGGGATCTGTTTGTTTGCATGGGGGTGTGGACAAAAGGGATTTTGTAACCCTCGGATATGATAGACTGTACCCATTTGTCTTGTGTGAGGAATCGCCAGGCTTCTGGGTACAGTGACAATCTTCCTCCGACTGCCTCCGAGAGTGGACAGTCGGGCAGCCCCTCAGGGGTGCTGAAACGGTTTGTCAGAAAAAGATTCCCTGCTACCTTGATTTTGCGGACCCCCTCTGCCCCTCGGGCGGCGTCTGTTGTTGTTCCCTCCTCTGCCCCTGGAGGGAAACTCGCCATGTCTGTCAGGCACGACTCCTTGGGGTTTGCAAAACCACATTTTCCCACTCTTCTGACCTTTAGGGTATGGTCTAGAAGGAGTAGAAAAACGGACTCCCATGGCAGAGAGAGTCTTGCCTTCCTGCTCACACCTGGTAAGGGTATCCTTCACCTGTGGTCCGAACAAAGCCGAACCATCGAAGGGGGTATTGGTGAAGGACGCCTTAAAGGGGTCAGCAAAGTTACATAACCGCATCCAGCAATTGGACAGGTAAAATTCATAATTACAGTCTGGGTGTCCACACGGCTCTGTCCTAGGCCAATACTTGCTTAGATTACATCTTTCAGACCCATCTTTTTCATTTGAGGTGTTCTACAGTCTGTACGCAGATTACATGTGTTACAGATAGGGCACGTCTGCAAAAGAACTTGACTAAAATGACCATTTGGGCACAGGAGAATAATAGGCTGATAAATACATAAAAAAACTAAGCATATGAGATATGGGAAACAAATTGAAAGGTAAATATTTAATACAGTACACAGTGATTGAAACTGTAAATTCATTTAAGGACCTGGGTATATGGGAAGATCCAGCTTTGAGTTTTTCTAATCATGTCAGCCAATTGGGTCAGCAAATTCACTGGCAATACCAAAGCTGCTGCAATCACAGCAGCCTTGGAAGATCAACATAGATTACAAAGTTTGGTGGATGATTTACATCACTGGTCACAAATTAAACTTATTGATTTTAATGTTAGTAAAACCAAAGTTGTTACTTTTGGGGCTAATAATGTTAGTTACCTTTACCCACTGAATAATGCTAGTGTGAACAATGTGAGGTTTATAAGGGATTTGGGTGCGCTGGTTGACAGTGAACTTAAATTTGAACAAAATGTAAAAGTTGTGACCAGGACATGCTATACATCCATTAAAGAAATATTATACACAATTATTAGTAGGGATACCCATCCTTCTTTCTCTTTATAAATTTGCAGTCAGGTGCACATTGAATATTGTACAGTGCTTTGCTCACATGACTTGGCTCAACTGTGATAGTGAGAAATAATTGAAAAGTGCTACAGAAGACAAACAGCACAAGTGACTGGCTAGACTATCCCTATTTACTACTGATTATATGTTATTAAGAGGTGATTTGATATGTATGTACAACTGTGCCCATAATGATAGACTGGCTGTAAAATTAGGAGTTGGAATAAAATACAATATAACAGACACCAGGAGTAATAATAGGTTTGGGATAGATCCATCTTTTAATGCTACACTGAAAAAAGATCTTTTCACTGCCAGGTGGGTTTACTGTGGAATACACTCTCCTTTAGAATAAGGAAAGCCAGTAGTTTATTTGCATTTAAGAAACAATTCAATGACTGGGTAGGTAACAGGGCATTCAATCCAACACTTACAGGTGACAAGATTTCTGAAGGACTAAAAGAACAAAACAGCTTGGAATGTGGTGAATAATCAAATATGTGAAATCATAAATAAATCCAATGAAAAGTAAAAACAAACTCTTTATTCCACATGAAGGTTAAGCGCTTTTGCCCCTGAAAAACACCGGAACTTCTTCAGAACCAATTAAAACAGTTAAGAATGGTAAATCAATACTTTCTAATAAGAACATGTGACCTTTTATTACTTCTAATTAAACTGATTAAGAACAAGTAAAACAATTAACAACTGTATAAACAGAAATGCTCTGTGAAAGAAGAAAAACAGTTTACTATTAAAAACATAAAAAATCTGCTGATATCACACCATATAAAAAGAACAAGGATGCAACTACATCACCTGTGTTAAATGAACAAATTTCCATTGTACCAATTTAAAAAACTAGAGCACTAGAATTATAAATCAGTTATACAGTTGTGATGATCTCAAATACTGGACAGCATATTGCATTGGATTAGTTTAATTTATAGTTTGACAGTACACAGAGTAAGTCTCTTGGCTGTTAATAAGCTGTTTTCTGTAGTGAAGGGTAGAGGGTTTGATTCCTTCCTCCTCCTTTTGCCTACAGTGTGACTTAAGACAGGACTATCAGAAACAGATTTGTAAGGTTCTGACAAATACTTAAGTGAAAACGTCTAATTGTGAAACTACATTAAAGGGCTTTTTCAATGTTCTTTTGCCACTGCAGGATACATATTATCAATGTAAGAAAAAATAAGTACAAAGAAAATCAGTTTCAAGGCCCAATTCTGACTTAAAACTATCCCAAAAAGAACGTGAATAGTGCATGTAACCAAACCACTGAACCAAAACTCAAACTCAAAAACTGAAGCATGCACTAGTAGAAGGAGTGAACAACCACCAGCAAAATTTCTGTAGTTTCAAAAGTTGTTTAATACACACACACACACACACACACACACACACACACACACACACACACACACACACACACACACACAAACACAATATCTCATCATTAAGCACTTTCATTTAACAAAATTATCATTAGGACTTTATCAGAATGAGTAGGAAGTTGCATCACAAATTAATTTAAATATGTAAACACCAAATAACTTTGAATTTATCAATAAAAATTTAAAAGCATATAATCATAAACTGGCATATGAACAATATAAATAGTATAAATAATTAGCCTGTCTATCCTTCATGGTAAACCAGGAAAGCTAAATTTGCTGTAAATAAGAATATAAAAATAAAAAACTATTAGAATTAAATCAATATTATTCAGTTGTTAAAATGAATAAAATTACAGCAATATAAGATATTATAACTTTGCTGCTTTAAGTTTAAGTACGGGAGCAATGAATATATGCACATTTAAACCTGGTTTAATTGTGGCAAGTAACCTAAATTGCCACAAAAGCTCCTTGTACTCTAACTTTATTTCCCATGCCTCTCCTCTCTGGTTGGGAAAAATTGTATCCAATATCCCAAACTTAAATTGTTTAAAGTCAGGACAAGAAATGGAGTGTTTGTATAAAGCATTATTAGTATTACACCTAACATTGTAATAAATATGCTTGTAAATTCTTTTTCTAAGTGTCCTTTCCATTTTTTCAACACAGTAAGCTAGACAAGTTTAAAATTTTGCAAGATAAACTATACCAAAGGTACTGCAATTTCCATGTAGTAATACCACACTGGTACTCCCACCATTTTCTAATTTTACAGTAGTACCCTTCATTATGTAAGTACACTATTTACAAACTCTGCATTTCTTAGTACCTTTACTGGAAGTCAATAAAGACCTGTTAGCAAATATAGGAATCTCAAACAACTTTTTTAAATTATTAGCTATTCTATACACAAAATTGTGATGTTTCCCTAAAATGTCAAAAATCATATCATTAATTTTAAACACATTCCTGTTGTTATTCAAAATATATTTAATCACTTTTGATCCCAAACTGTATTGTAATAAAAAAGCTCTCTCAAAGGAATCAATCACTTTATTATTAAATAAATTGTTGTTTTCAACATTGGGGGTATAGAGTTCAATAATCCCTAGCCCTAATTATGGTTTACATTTTGTACCCCATGCTGAGACAATGTTGGAACTTAAATTAATAACCATTTTCCAGGGGTACACCTATCTAAAAACTTTTCAAGTTTGTTTTTTTTTCTACATTAAAGGTTGTCCAGTCTGGCACCATCCTTGCAAGCCTAATAAACTGTCCCTTAACCAAACTCTGTGTGTAAAGGGATGGCAACTCTGAAAATGCAGATATGCATTACTAAAGGTAGGTTCTCTATCGATATTTGACATAAAGCCCAAATCTCTTTTGGCAATAGTTGCATCAAGAGATTCCACAGTATATTTATTACAGTGACACATGAACTTAAAAAAAAAATAAGTGGTGTCATGTAAATATTATATAAAATTGTGGACTAATTCTTCTGTACCTGACCACAGAATAAAATGCCATCAAGGTACCTGAGGCATGGTTTACAATATTTATAAAAGGGGGAATTAAATGTATGCTTGTTCTGCCAACCTTTCAGGACAAGACTGGCAAAAACAGAGACACGAGTTGCATCCATGACCACCCCTCTTATCTGTTTATATAATTCCCCTTCAAAAAACATAATTATTATCTAAAACTATGTTCACACATCTATTATTAATGTAATATCAGTGTTGGAAAGAAAACTGTATGTGAAAAGGGCATCTTCAAACAATTCAATTCCTTCTCTCTGTGAAATGCAGGTAAAAAGATCCACCATCTCTATTGCTAAAAGGGCTATGTCTATACTCCAAAAGAAAATCCCAGGAATCTTTAAGCATATGTGTTTCCTCAGAAAATACTGGTTCAATAATTTCTCAATAAAGACTGCTAAAGGATATGTTTTTGAACTATGAGCTGCTAAAATGGGCCTAAATGGGGGATATTTGGTATTTTTATGTATCTTCAGTAGCCCAAAAATGGAAGGAATAGGATTAGCAACATGCAAAAACTGGTATAGGTTTAGATAGATCATAACTTGCATGAGACAATCATCAAAGAACATATCAGTATGCCTACAAGCAATATGAACCTTGTTCCTTGAAACCTGTAGATATGTATCTACATCTTGCAACATACCAAACATAACATTCAAATAATCAATACTGTTACAAATAACGGTACCACCCTCTTTATTGGGTTTCATTATTCAGAATGACTTGTCTGTCATTAAACACTTGAGCATGTATTTTTCTTCATCAGAAAGGTTGTGGTATCTAGTTTTAATCCTGTTATTAGCAAATTTATAAATATCAGTCTCAAAGGCTTTTTAATATGTTTGGAAAGGATGCATAGGTGGATTAAATGTACATTTTCTTGACTGTATAGTCAATACCTGCACCTCTATTATTATGTAATGCAAAATATAGATACAAATTTAGCCTTCTGGTGACTAGAAGAAGCTCAGTAACAGAATCGGACAAATCACATTTTTTAAACTGTATAAAAGTGAAACCCTTTTCAAATAATAATTGTTCCAAATTTATAACTATGTGGCTGAAATTAAAAATATTATGTCCCTTGTACGTTAACAAAATGACATCATGTGCTGAAGTCCATGGGATAGATAAAAGGGTGGGGCTAACATCTAATGCTTTCTTTTGCCCCTTACCCTGTTCTCTTTGTTTCTCCCTGTAAAACCACTTTAGGTCCTCTGTTTGTTATAATCATAACTGGGAAAATTTTGTGAAGAATCCACCACTTCCTCGGCTATTATACCACATCTTTGCAAAGATATAAACTCACTGGGGTAATTTAAATTAATAATACAACAACCAAGTTAGACAATCCATCACCAATATCTTCTAATTGATTAAAATTGCTAAAATTGCTTTTTCTCCCTGTATGTAGTGTGTCTCATATTTTTTAAGATCTGTGATAAGCTTCTTTTGTTTTCTCTGTCTAACAATTTCACATTACCTATCTACCTTAAAAAATAAATTTTTATAATTCCTGTCATATGTTGTGAATAACAAATCATCCTTAATTTTACAATAAATATTGTTCACCTCTGACAAAAGTTGCTTAATTAACTCATTTCTTTTAATCAATAACTGGCTAATTTCAAATCCATGTCGGTCATACATAGAAACTAAATACTGAAAATAACTAGAATCTAGATCAATACCATTTGGAAAAAAAGCATACTTCTCAGTCCCTGTGGGCCAATTTTTAAACTAATACATTCTTTAAAATATGCATAGTTGAGCTGTAAATTTTGTAATTTATACAGCTTTTTCTCAAAGTCTGAAATAAAAGCTAATATGGATAAACAGCCACCTGTGGCACTAGTGAAACCTGTATTGGCAGAAAAAAAGTTATGCACTCACCATAACATTCCATCTGTTGTAGCCCATTTTCATTCTTCTTTAACTGATGGGTTTGGATCCGAGAATCGGATCCTACTCGGACACTTCTTCCAAAGAGTAGGATCCTAGAATTCTCGAGGTCCTCCCTTTGACCATAAATCTCCACCAACCTAAAATACTTCAGATCGAGTTTGCTGCTTCCTAGATACAATAGGACAGTGTCAGAAAAGAAATAATCTTCAATCTCTCCAGAAGAAAATAAAAGAGGGAGTAGGTGGGTGGAAAGTTGAGGAAGAATGAAAATGGACAACACAGATGGAACATTATGGTTCATGCATAACGTTTTAATCTGATGTTGTCATTTTCCTTCATTCCTCAACTGATAGGGCACAGTCCCCAGCTACTACAACCCTGGGAGGACCCTAAGGAAGGATATTCTAGAGCAATGCTGAGCCAAAAGCTGCTCTGTTCCTAATAACCAGATCCAACTTGTAATGAGCAATAAATGTATGTGAAATAGCCCATATTGCAGCTGCACAAATATTTTCCAAGGATGCTCTAGACAAAAAATCTGAAGAAACCACCATAGACCTAGTGGAATGGGTCCTAGGAGGTTTTGGTAAAGCTAAACCCAATTTTCCATAGGCAAAGGTAATGCAATCAGTTAACCATTTGGCCACTGTAACTTTAGATACTGGGTTGCCTAATCTGGTAGAAGAAAAGGAAACAAATGATCAGATTTCCTAAAGTCTTTGATTCTATAAAAGTAGAGACAAAATGATCTATGCATATCCAGCAGATGTAACATGTACTCCCCTTTGTTTGAGAAGTATGGAAAGAAAACTGGTAGATTAATGATCTGGTTAATATTTGACTCTGAAGCTACCTTAGACAAAAAAAGATGGGTTAGTTCATAAAGACACTCTGTTCTTTTGAAAGATTAGATAAGGGGATTTTGAAGACAGAGCCTGGAGTTAAGATACCCTTCTGGACAATGTCATAGCCACTAGAAAAATGGTCTTCCAAGACACAAATTTAAGGTCAGCTTTGTCTGAAGGTTCAAAGGGAGTCTGAGTTAAGGCCTGAAGTTTAATATTTACTCCCAAGGTGGAGTAGAGTTTTTTAATCGGGCTCTGAGTATAAAAGTTCCCTTGGAGAAAGCTTTGCAAAGTTTAGAAGAAGCTAAGGTAGAGCTATTTACGCTCATATGGAAGAGAGAAATGGCAGCCAAGTGAACTTTAATAGTTGAGAAACTAGTCCCTTCACTGAAAATCGTAGCTAAAAATCAAGGATAGTTGGAATAGGAGTTGAAAAACTGTCTAAGGTTTTCCTTAGGGCCCAAAGAACAAATCTTGTCCATCTACTCTTATAAATCTTTCTAGTAGTTGAGAAACTAGTCCCTTCACTGAAAATCATAGCTAAAAAGTCAAGGATAGTTGGAATAGGAGCTGAAAAACTGTCTATGTTTTTGTTTAGGGCCCAAAGAACAAACCTTATCCATTTGTTCTTATAAATCTTTCTAGTAGAAGTCTTACGGGGAAGATAACAAGATGTGATGGATGGGGAGGAGAGCCTGAGCTGTCTAGCAATCAGCAGAACTGGAGAAAACATGTGGTCAGCTGGAGGCCTGACACCTCCGGGTTATGCTTGTTGGGTGAGATACGAGGTCCAGAGTTGGAAACAGAATCCATCGTGGATGTAGAAGATAAGGGTCTATGTCACATAATTGAACTTCCAGAAGTTCAAACACCAGAAGTTCAAACTTGGAAGTTTGAAAGTTGAAAATGTTGAAGCCGCAAAAATCCGAATTCTTTCCCAGGGAAAGAATTTGGTTGACCGTTTCTGCGGCTTTGACATTTTCTCCACTGTGGTGCAAAAGGTTTGGAATGGGTTAAAGTAAGTGTGCGATTGTGATGGACACTGAGGTTAGGGTGCGGGTATGGTAAGTGTGCGATAGTGACAGACTTTAGGGTTAGGGTGCGGGTAAGGTAAGTGTGCAATAGTGACGGACCTTAGGGTTAGGGTTTGTGTATGTAAGGTTTAGAGTAGGTTACAAGGTTTTTGGTGTGCTTGTGTTATGTGTGTGTTTTTTGGAACAGCGAATTTTTTCCCTGGGAAAATATTTGCTGTTCTGAAGTTTCAATGTCATCACATTTCGATCTTCCAAGTTTAAACTTATGGTGTTTGAAATTTTGGAAGTTCGATTATGTGACATAGATCCGAAGATAAGGCCAGAGAAACAGAAAGTGTACAAAGTCAAAGGCCATGGCGTCTCAGATGTCAAAAATTCACATTGCAAGGCGTCAGATATATAAGTCCGCTATCTTTAAAAAGCCCCTCACCACCAGACAACCCTGACCCAAAAAAAAAAAACCAAACACTACGAACACAAATATATACACACACCTCCACGACCAAATATATATACAGTATATACAAATGTCAACCTAATAAAGACCTCCACACAAAGGGTAAACACACAGAGGGGAGTAGGTACAACAATGATCTAAGGCATTACAGACAACACCTGCAATCATAAACCAAAAACAGGCCACAAAACTCCCCTCAGTAGGAGGGACTGCAACAATGTGGATCAGGAGGCTCTCAATTTATAAAGCAAACAGCACTAAACAATCAACCCCTACAAAACATGCCCTGACAAGCCCTAGCAAATGCTTAGAGAAAGGGAGGACTTGGAGGCAAGGTTATCAAAAGGAAGAAGGTGGCTGCCTCCCAGTAAATGCCATACCATACTCAAGTTGCATGCCCCAAAGAGAAGTAATTGAGTGGCAATCCGTAGAGGAAGAATGAGACCAAACTCCAAGCAAATGCAACAAAAATCAATGGGGATAATAGTTTGCATGTAATGAGGCTTGCCCTGAGTTGCAAAACCCAATTGAACTAAACAGCAAGAAGTTCCTGAAAAATCTGAGATCCTGCAAAAATAATAAATGCCAATTGCCTGAAATGAATTGTAAAAAGCCTGCAAAATCTTTAAAAATAATAGAATCTTTTGCCAAACAACTATTAAATCTGCATAAAATCCCTTAGAAAAACTTAGAAAATAGCCAAAGCCACAAGGGGTTGCACTAAGAGTGCAAAATCAAAGTTCCATATAAAAACTTCAGGCAAGCAAAAGTAGGCAAATGAAAAGTTTGTAGAACAGGCTGAAAACCAGGTAAGGCAGTTTTGAAAAGGCAGTCTTAAAGAACACCTATCCTTCACTGACAAAAGTTAACAGGCTCAAGTAGGTTAGGGAAACAAAAGGTTGTAGGTGAATTGCAGATCCACAAAAGGAGGTCCCCAAGCAGATTATTACTCTTATGAGGGAGTCCCAGTAGTTCTTGCCTCTCAAGAAATTGCTGAGTTTCTGGAACACAAAATAAAGGTGGTGGCTGACAAATGGAGCTCAAATGAATCAAATTATTCAATGAATGTGAGAAAGCATTGCTTTTCAATGAAGAGAAAACTTCTTATTGTCAAATCAACTCCAATAATCCCATGCTGCAACAATTGAAATCTTCAAGAATTTTTCCTAAAGAAACTTCCTTTCCTTGTACTTGAACTTCCAACTTCCATAATCACATTCAAAACTTGTTGATGAAGCTACTGAAAATAGTAGCTGAGCAGATCCATCTGTCAAGAACAGAGAAGCTGAGAGAATTTGCAGAAGTGATCACATTCCTCCCTTCTTGAAGAAAAAGAGTGAACTGAAGGCCAAAGTGTGGAATGAGCTCCAAGATCCTCTAGTGAAGCTTGACATTGAGCCGGCATACTCTCTTGGAGCTATTAAAATGGAATCAAGGCTAGGTGCTGAGAAGGGCCATAGACTCCTGATAGATAGGTAGTGCAGCTAGATGAAGAAAGTTTAGAACAGTGACTGGGAAAGCTTTCTAAGTGGAAAGAAGAAGTTCCACTGGAGGAGAGGGCCTGTGATGAAGAGCATTTCAGTGACTGGTTCAGTGATGAAGAAAGTGGATCCACCCACAGCTATTGTGAATGTTTTGCCCATGACACAATCAATCTTCCAGAAATACAGCTGGATCAGAACAGATCTATTCCTGACAACCCATTGCTTGCAAACATCTGCTAAGAGCAGGATTTTACTGCACTCATGATACAGCATAAAACGATTCTGTTGCAAAATGGCGCACCTTCATGACAAAGCGAAACCTTGAAATAGCCCTTACTCCCATGTGTGATTGTTTGTTTGAAATGCCAGTAGATACAGTTGTGTTTGTGTTGCCCCACATGATTTGCCTGTAACACTTCACAGTTATGTTGTCCAGTAATTTCAACCTAACATCTCCTTCATGTTGAAATGTTGATATGCATGTCTGCAAAGTCAACATGCCCTATTGTCTTGTATCCACTTTCCATTCCCTGCAGCTCCCCAGTCTGTGTCTCTTGTATCTGAGAATCATTCAGATGAGACACCAGGCCTCTGTCATTAAATCCTGTCCCTCTGGCTGCACAACCCTGGGCCCTCTTTTTTAGATCCCATTTATTATGTATTATTTGCAGCCTGGCATGAAAATTCCTGTGTCCATACATTTCCATATTAATTTTTGAGATACCATTGCTCCATACTGCTTCTGTCATACATTTTGAAAGTCAATTGAAGCTAAGAGGCTAGCCCTTTGTTTTAAGGAAGCTGCAAAGGACTCCACAATAGACCCTAGAGGATTGAGGAGCAGAAAGAAGTATTCTGAAAGATATCGGGGTTAAAAAGGGGATAAAGGTTGCTGTATTTTTTCTCACACCCAGAAAGCACATGTCTTGGGTCACTGTATTCAGTCTCTAGCCCCTTTTGGAAGAGGTTGAGAGGCAGACTTTATTTGGATTCACATAATCTGAGAGATGCTAGGCAAGAAGTCCCTTCCTTGAGCCAGAAATGGGCAAAAAAAGTAAATAATGATAGATTTGTATTCCTTTGCGTCCTGAAAGGATAGATCACTGGAAACTTTTTTTACTGAGAACTCTATCACGTGAGCCAGAACCTTTGTGAATACTCTGGGCGCAGTAGATAAGCCAAAGCTGAATGCATGCACCCTGCTAGTGTGAGAAATTTAGCTTCGCGGCAAATAGCTTTCCTACAGATCAAAGTTACCATCTTGAAGTCTTTTCCTTGAGAGATAAAAGACTTTGTAGAAAGTCTTTTTTTTTGACTTAAGCAGTTAGGAAAAAAAGAGCGTCTCTTGATGAAATTTGCTTCCAGATAGGTGTTGAGGATCGAAATTGGAATAAAGAAATTCCTTTTTCCCCTTAGGCCTAGGCGGGAGGAGGATCGGCTGAATGGCTTTTATTTAGGGCCTTTGAAATTGCCTTGTGAGTGGGCTGTTTGAAGCATGCTGCAATTGATAATGAACCAGGGCATGAGAATGAAATGGAATCAAGCAATTTAACTGGATTGTAACCAATCTTGACCTGTCAAAATCCGGTATGATTTTTCTTTGAAGCTGAAGCTGCCTGCTAAAGTCCCAAGCTTGGTCCAAGGTGCCAAAGAGCCAACCCCAAGAGTCTAGTCATTGTGTCTGTTTCTGAGAAGAACTGAGGCTGCCCTCAACCGAGCCCTCTGCAAGGAAGGACTCCCTAGTGCCACTAAAAGACTGAGCAGCTCTGCCATGTCCGCGTCCCTACTCTAAACCTACCCCTAGACCTCATAAGCAGGATATGTCCAAAAATACTGGGGCCCCTTCTACTAAACTTCCGGGCTGAACCTGCAAAAATCTTTAACAGTCTCCCTAGACTTAGCCTTGTCTTCCATTTTTCTTTAGAACTGCTGCACAGGCTTAGCAAACAAACATCACATCTTTGTAAGCTCTTGGCATCTAAAATCCTTGTACATAAAGATAAATCTAAATCCTCCACCAGGTGCTCCCCTGCGGAAGAAGAAGACAGCATCCGCCTGAAGTGGCCTGCACAGCATCAAAAGCCAACAGAAACAGCAAGAATGCAGACCCACCTGTTCAGAAACATGAACTAAATCCTAAAACTCTTTACCCTCAAAAGCTTCACCCTAAACATCCCAACCGTTTAAGAAACTAAAAGGAAAAATTGAAAGGTTTTTTCAATATGTGGCCAGGACTCTCATGGCAATTCAAGCTTTCATGTGAAAAAGTGGAAGAATCTTTCTTTTCTTTCCCCATCTATCAGGAGCCCTTTTCTCTTTATCTGGAGACAAAAGTTTCTAACCTTAAGGCCTCAGTTTCTGATTTCCCCCCTGTTCAGCAGTTTCTGGCTCTTGCCTAGGACTCTTAAAAATTATTAGGAGGCTCAGGATAACTGATATCTAGGCATCTTTTAGGGGTTCAGAGGTCCAGGGGTTCAAAAGACTCACCTCCACAAAAACAACCTCCTCTACATCATCTAGAAAGGCCTATGCTGCCAAGGCCTATGCTGAAACAGAAATTCCTGCCTTTTTTAAAATCTGACCTTCCCATTTAAAAATCTCCAAAAAAAATGATAAAGAGTCTCTGAAGAGTCTCTGAAAATGAAAATCCTCAGGAGGGAGAAGCAGAAGGAGTAGAATCATCTACATCAGAATCAGAGTATGCAAGTCTTCTGAAGTACTCAAAGACTCAGAAACGAGGAAAACCAAAACTCCAAAAACCCAAGCTCAGGTTCCACCCTAGGCCTCTTATCAGGAGGGGATTAGAACCTCTAATCATTGTAATCAAATCTTCTGCCATCTTAAGCATATAGGTACAGACCCACTAGACCTAGAGAAAAGGGGGAACTCCTGAAACAAAACCTAGCCTGAGAAGCTGAGAAGCCTTGGAAACAGCAGGAGGAGGCTAGGAAGACCTTAGGGAGAAGAGGAAGAGGGAAGACCTTCTACCTGAGAAGCCCCTACCTCCTGAGAGTCTCCTAAAAAGGTCTCCCTTCCAGTAATAAAGTCTTTCTGGGAAATTTCCTGGCACCTCCTGCTCTCTGAGGCTCTCCCTAAGAAGCCACGGCCAGGGCGGATTTCTTCTTTCTTCTTTTTTCTTACCTGTTTTTTGTCCTTCCTTTTTTTTTTTTAAGCTTTGGTGGTCCGGCCCAATTTTTTAATTATTACACGCTTCTAAAAAACTAACTACACAATCTAATCTTCTCTTTATAGTCGTTTGTTAAATCTAGCATCAAGCGACAGCCAACAACCAACCTCAGGCTGCTCAGGCCCCTAGCAAGGGTATGGTAATCTATGAGGTACTATTTTCCATCTTGTTTACAGTTATTCACTTTCTATTTCCTTTCTCTGACCAAAGTAAAAACAAAAAGAGGCAAAAAAAAAAATAATCCCCACTAAACTACTGTTAGGTCTTGGAAAAACTCAGAATGAAAAATCGGAAAATATGCCTGCCTTTGCAAAACTGCTTCTGCATCGGACCATGCGGCAAAAAAAAAGACTAAGGACTGTCATATGGCGTCGGTCATCTACCTGGCGTCTGGCGTTCAGACGTCAATTGAAATGACCGGCGTCAGCATACTACTTTTGTATTCGGCGACTGGGACGGACAGACCTACCAAAGTTAGGACTGCAGCAATGTGGTATGAAGAACATCCAAATCTGTTGACGCCAAAAGGACACAATGAGGAAGACAAAACTCCTCAACCAGACTGCCCTCTGAAGGAACTTCAGCATTATTAGCAAGGGTGAAAAGGCATAAAGGAGATCAGAGGGCCAAACATGAACTAGAGCATCTCTTGATGACTCCCCTGGCAGGGAAATCAGGACAAAGAATATGAATTTTTTATTGAGGGAAGAAGCAAAAAGATGGCAGCAAGGTTGGCCCCACTGACAAAAAATCCTTTCCGCTACTTTGGCATTGAGAGACCACGCTTGATGCATCAGAATAGACCTGCTTAGCTTGTCCGCAATCACATTGGATTTCCCCATGATGTGCTTTAATATTAGAAATTGACTGGAAAAGATTGCCCATTACCAAACTCTCATAGCTTCTTGATAAAGAGGGTAAGATCTGGTTCCCCATTTTTTGTTGCTGTACCACATTACTGATATATTCTCTGTCTGTATTACAACTGATGGGATAGTGTCTTTAAAGGCCTGCAATGCTAGGAGGACAGCTCTCATCTCCAGGACATTGATATGCATCTTAGCATCTTCAGGGGACCATATACCTTGGACTGTCCTTCCCAAGTAGTGCCCACCCACCCAAGATGGAAGATGTCTGTGGTTACTGCAGCCTTGGGAAGGGGAAGAACAAAAGGAAGGCCTTTGTGGAGCTGATGTGAAGAAGGTATCTTTTGCATGTTTGAATGATCTTGACTGGCATGGATAATGGATGTTGGAGAATGGACCACTAAGCTGACAGAACCAATTGAAGGATTCACATATGGAGCCTGACCAGCAGGACAAGAGTGATTGCTGCTGTAATGGAAGCAAATGCCTGGAGTATTAGTCAGGCCAGAAGATAAGAATTTTGAATCACTTTCTTGACTTTGGATTGTAGGGTGTCTATTCGAGACAAAGGAGAGAGACGCTATCTGAGTGACTGTATTCAAACGAGCACCACTGAACTCTAGACTCTGTGTTGGTGTGTGCTGAAACTTGTTGTAATTGACAGATATTCACAGATGGGAGCACAGCTGGAGTAAGTAGTCCCTTTCTTGAATCAGTTGTTGCCTGGTAGAAGCAGTCAGGAGCCAGTATACATATGGAAACACTCAAAATTCCAGCAGTCTCAAGTCAGCTGCTATGGCTGCCATACATTTGGATTCAAAATCCTTGGGGGGTGTCTTCTTTGGATCTGAAGATTATTATTTCTTCAACTCTGATGATTCCTCTGAGTCGTCCAACACCTAGCATCAAATGCCTGTCCTCTGAACTGACAGTGACCGGTTCCCACCCAGAAATATAGGTAACTCCTAGAGCACCTGTTCATTTTGATGTGATACTATGCATCCTGAAGCTCTATTGGGCACATCCAAGCATCCTTCTGCAGAAAGTGCAGAAATAACTGAACTGTACTTATCCAAAACTTTGTATACTGAACTAACTGGTTTAATTGGCTGAGATCCAGAACTGGTCTCAAGTCCCCTGTCTTTTCTGGCACAAGGAAGACACTTGAATAAGTTCTGGATCCTCTCTGCTCTGGGGGGACCTCATGGATAACTCTTTTTTCTAGCAGCTTTTTTATTTCTCGAGAAGCTGCTTTCCTCTGACTGGGTGGAACATCAGGGATTTTCTTCCGAACAGTTGGAGGGGGTTGGGAAAATCGTATGATACAGCCTCGGGATATAATCCTCTGCACCCATGAATCTTTTGTGATATTTCACCAGGGTCTCTGGTGCAGGGATAGATGACCCCAAAATGCCTCCAGAGATGGACAATCAAGGCTTGCTTCAGGAGCATTGATAGGCCCTATCTGAGAAAGAATCACTAGATCCCTGGTTCTGGGGTCCACATCTGCCAAATGGACAGTGTCTTCCATTAGAGTTTTCCCCTCTGCCCCTGTGGGAACTATCTCCACATCTTTCTGCTACCTCATTGGTTCCTAAAGAAGGGCCTTTGAGGTGAAGAAAAACATACACCCACCCATGACAGACAGGGTCTTTCCCTCTTGTTCACACCTGAAGAGTGGGTCTTTTACTCTGGGGTCAAAAAGCAAAGATACATCAATGGGCACATTAATGAAAGAATACTTAAATGGTTCCACAAAGTCACACAAGCACATTCAGGCATGTCTTCTAATGGATATGCCTGAACTCAGTGCCCATGAGATACCTTCTGCAGTGTGTGAGGTCAATCTCAAGGATGAATTGGTTATAGACTGGAGGGTGGCCAGTTGTGAGGAAATTCTATTTCCTTCCTCAGAGGACATGAATCTGAAAGAGATTTGATAAATTCCTTGATTAAATCTCTCTGTAGTCTTGTAAGTGCACCAAATAATTTATCGACCTAAGTGCGAAGTTTGCTGAAGCACAGACACACTTCCCAAATCTATCCAGTCCCCTGAACTCCCTGTTAGAGGGATGGACAAAAGAACTCTGTTTTAATAGTTCCTTTCTTGTGGCCACCACAACAACCATGGAATCAACAGATATTCCCTTACTCTAAAGTTCACAGTCTTTAGGAGAGGCAAGAATCTTATCTGGTATCTTAAGAACTGGCTCAATTATGTCCAGTTCCTTCCACTCCCACTGACAAACCAGGCCTACAAGCTCGTCGGCCAGGGAATCACCCATGTGGTAGATGGGTCAGACCCAAATGCCTCCAGAAACACTGATTCCTCTTGGGAGGGGGTATTGAAAGACCAACCACCTCTTTGTTTAAGCAGCTACAGGATGTCTCAAAAGGAGGCATCATCAGGTGATGATCTGGGGGACTGCTCCCCCTTATCAAAATCAGTGTCCTCAGTGAGGAGTTTCCTGTGTGGAATCTAAGTGCTTCCTTTTTGCACATTCTCTTACAATGGACTTCCTCAGTGGGATGCTCCAAAGAAGTATCTGAGGAGATAATAATACCCTGATAGACTGTCTGAAGGCTGGATCGGGTTGGCTGTCCCAGTGGAAGGAATGATTGAGGCTCAGGACATAAAACAGACTGAGATAAAGATGTCTGATCTGAAGGGGGCAGGGATGTCTGTTCTCCAGACATACAAAAGACCCTCTATACAACCTTGAACACAAAGTTCCTAGGAGACACAGAAGTCAACAGATCCGAAACTGAACTCTCTTGGATCATCTGCCCCTGCAGCCCCATCAGCACTCCACCTGAGAAGGGAATTGTACCTGAGCAAACTAATGCTGAGGCTCCAAGAGAAAGAGATGGTTTCAAAAGCTTCAGAGTGGACTACAAGGCCCCAGACTTGGTGCCAATGTTTCAGTTCTGAGAATCTTCCAGCTCTGAGATGCTAGGTGCCGGTCAACTCAGAGGAATCATCAGAATCAAAGAAACAATAAAATTCAGATCCAAAGAAGACATTCCCAAGGATTTCAGACCAGATGGCTCCAAAATGGAAGGATGGAGCAGAGAAGGAGAAATCAAAGGTGAAGTGGTTCAATTTTGGCTTTCAAACCCAGAGGTGGTCAGAGCTGACAGGTCTCCCATCTGTATGTGCATCCTGAGGAACTTCTTCATCATCCTGTCCACATCTGCTTCGGAAAGGTTCCTGGAGGACTGAAGAAAAGTGGTAGTAGAAGGAGGTCTAAAATGCCTTCTGGGTAGCTCCCCAAGAAATGGAGAGGGTAGCCTGGAAGAAAGAGGCTCCGACAGCAATGAAGGAGTATGAATCTGTGGAGATCTTGCAGTCCAGGGTGTTGGATCCAGTAATGACAGCTCTGTCTTCTTTAAGACCTTGGCTGGTGGCTTCATGGAAGCAGCTGAGGTCGAAGTTGAAGGACGGTTTTGAGTCTCCCTGTCCTTAGACTGAGGGTCACCTTTTGCTTTGTCTGGCTTCTTAGGGGTGTGAGCCCCAGGAACTGAATAAAAAGACTTTGATGGGAGAAGACCCCTCAGAATTAACTTGTTCTTGCAAACAATAAGGGCATTTGGGATCTTATGCCCACAGGGAACACACTTTTTAAAACCCAAAGATTTTCCACAACACCTTGAAAAAATAGACTTAAATTATTAAGCACAGAACTAAACAAGTAGCAATAACATTTTTTTTTGTTTTTATATACAGTATAAGACAGAGAAAAAAGGGGAAAAACTGTCAACGATGGTAGGTAAGAGAACGCACAGGGTACAAAAAATAGTTGGAAAAGGATACCTAAAAAAGACAGACGTAAGGAGAAACTATCAGGATAACACAGGAGGTAGGAAAGAAACTGTTAAAAAATAGAAATGATCAAAACTCACGCAAACCACAATGAAAAAGTAGGACAAAAATGCACTATAAAACTCGAGAGTTCTCAATCCAAGTCTATATCCAATGGTGGCAAATAAGATCTAATGGGGTATTACCTCAAGAGTTCTAGGCTCCTATGTTCTGGAAGAAGCGGCCAAGTCAGATCCTAGTCTCAGATCTGAACCCATCAGTTAAGGAATAAATGAAAATGACATCATCAGATCAATAATTTTTCAAAAGTCACTTCCTAAAGTCAAAAACAGAAGAGTCTTAAATATTAATTTGTGGTTCTGAATTGCACTCACTAAGAGTATGCACAGTACCTGAGGTTCCAGCTTTTTGTAATATAGGAGAAACAACGTCTGCTTCAACTGTTGATTCTACAACCCTTTCAGAATGTAATTGTACTGTCTATCCCCTTACACAGATGCCACGTCCGATGCCAGTCCCAAGTGATGAACCAAACCAGGTGAGTCTAATAGCAGTTGGCTTGCTATGTGCTCCTCTATAGGTACTGCTCATGATGTTTCACCAAAACCAACCAAGAACCCAAACAAGATTGTGAATAAAGCATGTAACCACACCAGCTGAACCAAAACTCAAACTCAGAAAATGAAACATGCACAAGTAGAAGCAGTAAACAACCACCAACAAAATGTCTGTTTCAAAAGTTTTTTAATACACATATGCACGCACACACGCACGCACACACACACACACACACACACACACACACACACACACACACACACGCACACACACACAAACACACACACAAAACAAGACTTCATTATGTGCTTTAGCTTTCCGGATTTACCATGAAGGATAGACACTATTTATTTTCTTTATATCGTACATATGTCAGTTTATGGTTATATATACCTTTAAATATTTATTGATTAATTCAAAGTTACTTGGTGTTTATCTATTTAAATTAATTTGCGATGCAACTTCTTATTTGTTCTGATGAAGTTCTAGTGATAACTTTATTACATGAAAGTGTTTAAAGAAGATGTGTTGTGTGTCTGTGTGTGTGAATTAAAAAAATTTCAAAACCACTGAGATTTTCTATTTGTGCAAATTCATTAACAAGTTCACATTTACAAACATTATACATCGTATATTTTTTACTTATTTATTTTACATTTGTTTACTGGGAAAGTCCGACTGGACAAGTTGTCCTTTTTCAGCAGAGGCCCGGGAAGAAATGTTCCATTGTTCAGTACTTAGTGCATATTTTATATCAATATCAATTGGTAGTATAATGTTGAAGTTATACACTCAACAATTGTTTACATTAACAAGTACAGAACATTAGCAATATTTACAGTTGGAACAGCTCGTTCAGTTGTATGCAATATTTTTACCTGGTGTAGAGGTATGAAAAACAGTACAGTCGGCATTCTAGGATTCAGTACAGTCATTGTGGAGTTCCTGTTTAACACAGAAAGGCTCATCCAGACTCTGCTACACTTTGCTGTGAAGGAAAGGTTAGTTTGCTGTTATTTTTTGTATTTCTGTATTGCCTTTCTATATTTTGAATACTGTAGTTTGTTTTCTTTACCTTGTGTTTTGCTTGCATTCTGTTTAACAGCATATTAAAACTTCAAAAGAGACCACAGCTCTCTCTGTTCTGAGTCAGGCAGAACTTTTCCCCTCCCTCCCACCCATTTAAGTTGTCTTGTTAAATACCACTGTCTTTCTAGTTGCCCGCCTCTTATGTTAATCTGACCATATATCTCATTTCTCTCTACTTTCACTGGCTTATGTGAGTAATCACAAAACCATCACTTTTGAAATCCCACCCCTTCAATTATTTAAATTTATTGACCATCCTACAGTATTTCATAGTACCAAAATACAAAAGTAACCACCTTTCAGTCCATCTTGCTGTTTTAAAAATAGTAACTCTCCACTAAACCTTAACTTTTTAAACAGGTAAAACTCAAGTTACCTACTTTCATATCTAACTTCTCTAGTGCACACTGCAGAGTGCATTCTTTTCAATCTTACCTTTAAGCATCCCTGTTACTAGCACTTTCTCTAATACCTAAAAGATCATCTCTACTTGACTCCAAGTAGACTTTTCTCTATCTGTTAAACCTAGCACTTGCTCCTACAGTACTTATTACCTTGATACGGCACTCTTATAGATAGCACCCCAAAAGGCAAACCCCATTTCTCGGTCACTCACGTCCCCGGAATCTCTTTTAAAGTTTTTTGTCTAGTCCTTCTAGCATGTCGAGGGATCAGTTGCTAGTGTCCTCTCCTGCTCAGCTGGTGAACCTGGAATATTGAGGCAATGTTACAATTGCCTCATGTACACAGACAACCCTCTCCTCCTCCCACAAAACACAAATACATGCAGAGATGCAACTATACGGCCAAACTGGAGGCTGAGCTCTCTCAACATAGGACTGGCAAGACCAGTCAGGAGGAGAAGGTTACCACACACACTATAGACCCAGTCTCACATAGTACCATCACAACCTCAAATCATACACATAAACACACAAAGACATACTCGGCTCTGATCAAAAATCTACCAAAACAGCAGAGGCCACCAAAGCAGACACCCAAACAACCACCACCTCAGAACACAACACCTGCAACACATAGACCTCACAGTCAGAGTGTCAAACAGTCACAGCCCTTAAGGCCAAACACAATGCCAGACACACTAGTCATTGGTGACTCCATAGTCAGACACACTGACGTCCCACTCACCAGACTGAGTAAGGAGAAGGTCACAGTAAGCTGCCTGTCGGGCGCTAGAATCCGCCACATAACGCAAGCACTCAGGTCTCTCAACAGCAGGTACAAATATGACTCAGTCATTGTCCACGCTGGTGTAAACGACCTGAGACGTACCTCCTTGGACTACATGAAAAGAGACATTGAGGAGCTCTCTGATTATGTAGCCCAGGCAGGTATGACCCTGACCTTGAGCAGTATCCTACCTTCACCAAGAATGATGCCACAATACAGAGATAAGATGATCAGCTTTAACAATTGGCTTAAACTCTGGTGTCATTCAAAGGGGATCCAATGTCTGTCTGCCTGGGATGACATGCTGGACAAGCCACGCTGCTTCGCAAGGGACGGCTTGCACCTGTCACCCTGGGATTCCGGATATTGGCAAAGGCTCTTGCCACCCCATAGTGCCTTTTTAGGCAAGGCTCAAATTCTAAACCTACCACCCTAGAACACAAAAAGGAAAAAACTAAGGGTAATGCTGCTCAATGCCAGAAGTCTAAATCTCAAAATGCACTCGAGGCCCTTCTCAGTATGGAGAACATCGATGTCTGTGCAGTGACAGAAACCTGGTTTCAAGGCTCCTGAGAGCACCCCAGCACTATCAGGTTTTACCTCTTATCATGCCCGCCCCAAAATCCGGACAATACCAAGAAAGGAGGGTATCCATATTCATCAAAGACACCCACACCTCAAGACTGGTGGCAACGCACGATGCATCGGAGACCATCCAGGTGCAATTAACCATAGGCAAGACTGCTCTGCAAATTGTAGCATGTTACAGGCCACCCTCACAAACTCAGGAACCTCACATGGCCTTCCTGAAAACACTAGAGGGATAAATGTATCACCAAACACCATCATACTAGGTGACTTCAATTACCCTAATATAGACTGGGAACACTACTCAAGCCCAAACACCCTAGCCCAAAAGTTCCTGGAATTCATAAACTCAAATGCCATGGAACAACTAGTCACCATCCCCACAAGAGGAGAAAACATACTTGATCTCATCATCATGAACATGGGAGCACAATGTTCAACACCGGAAGTATACCCCTCACTGGTGAGATCAGATCACAAACTAATCTCGCTGGAGGTCCTCATCCCACCCCACCTGAAATAAAAAGACCACAGTAAAGAACTTCTCGAAAGCCGACTTCACACTTCTAAAGACTAGTGTGGTCTCCTTTAAGGCCCCGAGCCGGAAAACAGTACTCAAGCCGCTGAATCACTTACAAATGCCTTCTACCAGCACCTGCAGGACTGCATGGATAAGGCAATCCCAAGCAAAACAAAGACTCTTTGTACCAAAGGCAAGCGTCCACTCTGGTGGACCCCAGCCATAAACAAACTCTACAACAAAAGGAGGAAGCTACTACAAGATAGAGCAAAATCCTTAAAAGGTAAGACACCCTTGATCACTATAAGTAAAAACTAAGAGCTCTCATAAAATCATCCAAAGCAAATTTTGAGAGAAAAATAGCTAAAGACTCAAAAGACAATCATAAGGCCTTCTTTAGCTATGTTAGAAACCTGGGAGGAAACTCCCAGATATGCTCAGAACTAGTTCAAAGTGATGTGAAGATTACTGATCCTACAGACATTGCCAACATACTGGCTGACAGGTTCAGTGCAAACTTCTCACACACCTCCACCCCAAAAGGAGAGATATCTATACCAAGCGATTGCAGCCCCCAAACATCTCCAAAGTGAGAACTGCTCTCTCCAAAGCAAAAACACAGCATCCATGGGACCTGATGGTGTCCCGGCTGTGTGCTCCCACGAACTCAACGAGGAATTAAACCCACAGCTAGGACAGCTGTTTAATCATAGTCTTACCTCTGGATCGCACTCCAGGAGTGGCGCACTGCAACTGTGGTCCCACTTCACAAAGGCGGTGCCTCCATCGACCCTGGAAATTACCGCCCATTAGCTTGACAAGCCTTATCTGCAAAGCCATGGAGAGGATCATAATGGACCTCATAAATAAAGACATAGGGAATTTGCAGACTTTGGATCCATCCCAGTTTGGCTTTGTCAAAGGCAGATCATGCCTTCTAAACTTGGTTGACTTTTGAAACAGTCACCAAAGCCATTGATGAGGGAAAGGCAGTCCATACAGCCTACCTCGATCTGGCGAAGGCCTTTGATACAATACCCCACTCGGGTATCATTGAAAAACTCATCAGCTTAAATGTTAACCCATACATCACAAGATGGGTTGCAAACTGGCTGAGTGACAGAACCCACAGGGTCAGAGTTGCTGGCGCCATGTCAGACTCAAAGCCTGTCACAAGTGGTGTACCACAGGGCTCAGTCCTGTCTTGTTTGGCATCTACTTTAGTACAAGCAAACACAGGAGGGTTATGGCTGACAAAGTTTGCAGATGACTGCAAATAGTAGAAAACACATCTGACACAGATATCCTTCAGAAGGGTCTCACAGAAACGGATAACTGGTGCCAGAGCCATGGCCTAAAGTTAAATGCCAAAAATGCATAGTCATACCCCTTGGGAAAAACAAGGTTACCTAGCTACCAAATAGGTGGCAATCCACTGAGTACAGAAGAAGTTATCAGGGACCTGGGGACCCAGGTTGATAGTAGTCTGTCATTCGACACCCATGTAGCTAAAGTAGTTAGGAAGACCTTCTACATTGCCCACCTTATCATGAAGGGATTCTCATCTAGATCAAGGGAGGTCATAGTCTCCCTATACTCATCACTCATCAGACCAATGATTGAGTACAATGCCCCATTCGAATGTATCTGACCCGACACTTGCATCAGCTGGAGAGGCCACAAAGTTCCTCACCAAAAGGATAAAGGGTCTCAAACATCTGTCCTATGCTGCCCGACTGAAAGAACTCCAGCTCTATTCATCAGAGGTGACCTTTGCCTAACATACAAGGCCATGTCAAACCCAGATTTGATGAATATGCTTCACCTCAAAAATCTAGATCCGTCAGAGCCACAAAGGCGGAGACTTAAACCTCGACACGGCTATTAATAGGACGTGCTGGAGGGATAGATTCATCACCCAAAGACTCCCTATGCTGTGGAATAAAATCCCGGTATATGTGAGGCAGAGCACCTCGCTGGCCTTGTTCAAGAGAAATCTTGACCAATGGATGGGAGATCGCAGATATACCCCAGGGATTACCTCAGTGTCACTGCTCAACAGAGGCACAGCAAAATAATGGGTATAGTTCCCCATACTAAAGGGAAATGCCCTCGGGCAGATAGCCTAGTATGAACCTATGAACCTATGAACCTATTACTGCAGTACATCCCTAATGGAGATTTAGTAGCAGTGCATAGTATTACCTGCTACAGTCTTGAGAGTTGTAGTGCAGAAGCAGATTGAGAAATATTTTGAGTAGAAATGGTCATGGGAGACAGTCAGGATGGAGAAGATGGAATCTATACGATTTTGAAGTATTATGTTGTAGGCATATATATATATATATATATATATATATATATATATATCTATACTGTATAATTAAAGCGACAATACATCGATTGTTCAATTCCTACCTTCTCTTAAACCTCATTTCTCCTCCAAAACATTTTTCTGCATGTATTGTTCCCACAATTTCCATTTTTTCTATGTAATTTACTCCTATCCTTTTCTAAAGATCCCACTTCTTGTTTTTTTATCTCTGTTACAATATTCACTACTTTCAAGTGTAGTTGGTTAGGACTTTGATTTCCATTTTTCTACTAAATTCCTTTTTGGCAGCCACCAAAATTAAACTTTACAAGGCCTTCCTGTGTCTAGGCAATTTAGATCCTGTAAAAAATATCTTCCTTAATTACACTCATTTACTCGGCCAGCATTCCTGACAGATTACTCTGTAGGGGATTTTTAAAGACTGCCAACTCATTGCACTCCTAGAACATATGCACCCAGGTACATCTTTCTTCCCCATTACACCTCCAACATTTGCTCTCTACCGGAGGAAAAATTCTACTTGGGGTATACAAGTATTTATGCAAAGACTTCCAGGCAAAAATCCTAAATCTTCTAGATTTTGTTGAATATTTGGGAGCCATACATATGTCCTCCTACTAAAGCACATACTAATCACTCTGCTTCTCAAAATTAATGTTTCCAGCACTTTGGAAAATTATCAACAGAATGCCCCTGCCAAAATATGGTCTTAAATCCCAGCCAAATTCCTACAGATCGACTGTAGTTTTATCACTATTTGTCGACATTTTTGGAAAAAGCAGCAGCTATGTAATGAAAAAAAAAACAATAAAAAATAAAAACAGTGTTCAGCAAAATTATAAAAATATAAAGGGTCACAATACCACAGCTACATTGATATCCTTCACTTCCAGTACCTTTGTGTCATTGGATGTAAGAGAATGCACTGGTGTTGTAATTGTGAAACTGTCTAAGCTTTTTGATTCAGGTAAAATTGTGGCTGTGGTAGAAAAGCTACCATTTTATGGATGGAGCACTGCAACCTTATTCTAATTAGTTTTCTAACTACAATTGAATACTGTCATTCTTAAACTGTAAGGGCTGTGGTAATCCAAGTCTCTATCCTTGACTAAAGGATAGGCTCAAGCATCTCTGGACCAGGTGGCTCCTGCCTTGAAATTGTTCAATCTTGCAAATAACTGGGAGATGGTCTGGATCCAGAACATTGTTAAAAAGGTAGTTAAATAACATGTACTCTATAGGTTCATAGGTAGGTACTAGGCTATCGGCCCTGGGGCCTATACAAGCCCAGCCAAAAAGGTACCCTGGCTTTTGCCATCCAAGAAAATTATTTTCCTGTGCCACTGTCAAGCAGAGCCACAGAAGTGATCCCCAGGGTGAATTTCCTATTTCTCATCTAATCATCAAGATTTTTTTTGAAGAATGAGGAGCTTTGTTTGATATAGATAGGTAGTTTATTCCAGAGTATGGTAAGTCTCTGGGACAGGAATCTATCCCTCTGGCATGTTCTGTTTATTGTGGTGACAAGGTTTAGGTTCCTACACCGTGTAGCTCAGAGGGATTGGGATTTCTTTAAGTGGAGCATGTCCAACAGCTCTGGGTTTGACATAGCTTGGTATGTTAGGCAGAGATCACCTCTGAGTAGGCGAAATGCAATGGAGTAAAGCTGGTGTTTTTTGAGATGGTTTGCGTAGGGCATCTGTTTGAGGCCGGTAATCCTCTTTGTGAGGTATTTCTGTGGCCTTTCCCATTGTTGCAGATGTCTTGTGAGGTACATACCAAAAGGGGCATTGTACTCTATAATGGGTCTAATGAGTGATGAGTAGAGGGGAACAATGACCTCTTTTTTTCTGGATGAGAAACCATTTGTGATGTGGTGTGCCACATAGAAGGATTTCCTGACTACTGTGGCAATGTGATTACCAAGGAGAGACTACTGTCCACCTGTGTCCCAAGGTCTCTTATCACACTTTCGGTGTTAAGTATACTACCACCTATGTTGTAGTTCATGGGTACAGAGTTTTTACTAAAGGGGATGACATTGCACTTTTTGGCATTGAACTTGAGGCCATGGCTTTGACACCAGGCATCTGTCTCAGTGAGGCCCTTTTGTAGGATGTCCACATTGTTAGGAGTTTTGATTATGGTGTCTAGTTTACAGTCATCTGCGAACTTCATTAGCCAAAGACCTTCTGTGTTAGCCTGTACTTCAGAGAAGTAGATACCAAACAGGAGAGGACCCAGGACTGAACCCTGTGGTACTCCACTTGTCACTGGTCTGAAGTTGGATTTGAAGTCTGCTACTTTCACAGTGTGGGTTCTGTCAGTGAGCCAGTTGGCAACCCATCTTGTGACATAGGGATTTACACCTAGTTTAGTGAGTTTATCTATAATTCCAGAGTGGGGGATGGTGTCAAAAGCCTTGGCAAGATCTAGATAGGCTGTGTGAGCTGCCTTACCCTTGTCAACGGCTTTGATGACTGCTTCAAAGAAGTCTATCAGTTTTAGGAGACATGATCTGCCTTTTACAAACCCGAACTGGGTGGGGTCCAGAGTTTGGAGATTACCAATGTCTTTGTTTATAAGCAGACCAGGCTCATCAGGCTAATGGGGCAGTAGTTCCCGGGGTCCATGGTGGCTCCTCCCTTGTGGAGTGGGATAACTGTCACTGTGTGCCATTCAGCAGGCAGCACAAAGCCTGAGGTGAGGCTATGACTGAACATGGTACATAGGTGGGGTGCCTCCTCGTTCTGTAGTTCGTGTAGAACGCAGCCTGGGACGTTGTCTGGTCCCATGGATGCTGTGTTCTTGGCTTTGGAGAGTGTTTTTTACCTGTGCAGCTGTGATTACAGGAACTTTGCATTCTTCCAGTATACAGATGGGTTCTTTAGGGGGTAAGGGGGGGGGGGTAAAGTTAGCACTGAACCTATCTGCCAGTATGTTGGCAATATCAGTTGGGTCTGTATATTTAGTGCCATTGTGCTGTAACTCAGAGCAGATCTGATTGTTGCCATTGAGATTCTTGACATAGCTATAGAATGCTTTGTGGTTGTCTTTAGAATCAGTGACGATTTTGTTTTTGTAACTAGCTTTGGAGGATTTTATCAGGGATCGCAGCTTCTTACTGAGGCTGACCAGGGAGCTCCTCCACTCATGGGATTTTACTCTGTTTTGCAACAGTTTCTTCCTTCTGTTGTACAGTTTGTTTATGGCAGGGGACCACCAGATTGGCTTCCTTTTTTTGGAGGATACCGTCTTGGTTCTGTTTGGGATAGCATGATCCATGCACTCGTGTAAGTGCTTATAGAGTGCAATTGTGTAGGATTCAGTAGTCATAACTGTCATCTGCATGGGTGCCATGAAGTTCACCACTTCTGTCTTAAGAAGCATGAAGATGGCTTTGGAGAATTTTTTTAGCATGGTTTCCTTAATGGTGGGTGGGGGCAGGATATGGACATCTAGGGTAATTAGCTTATGGTCAGATCGGACCAATGAGGCATTGACTTCAGGTGTGGAACACCAGTCACTCATGTTGGTAATGACTAGATCTAGGATATTGTTGCCCCTGGTAGGGGATGTGGATAAGGTGATCCAGGGCATTGGAGTTTATGAATTCCAGAAAGCATTGAGCGAAGGAGTTGGTACATGAGTAGTTTTCCCAGTTAATGATGGGGTAGTTGAAATTGCCACAATATTTTCCAGAACATCAAGAAAAGAGGAGTGGGAATCCTGGGGCATGGTGGGGGATCTGTAGGAAGCTACAATTTGGATTGCAGTTTTGCCCAGAGTTAGTTGCACTTGGAAAACCTTGGCTGCATTATGCTGAGCAACTAGCCTGGAGGTGTGGATATCCTTAATGATATGGACACACCTCTGCCTTTGGTGTTCCGGTCCAGGTTACATGGCTGAAAAGTGTGGTATGATTTATAGCCTGGTAGTGCAGGGGTGCTCTCTGGAGCCTTGAACCACGTCTCAGTCACTGCACAGATATCAATGTTCTCCATTTTAAGGAGTGCCTTGAGTGAGTGCATTTTGAGATTTAGACTTCTAGCATTGAGTAGCATCACCCTCAGTTTTTGCTTGCCTGTTCTTGTAACGGTGGTGAATTTGTCATTTGAGCCTTGCCTAAAAAAGGCACTATAGGGGCGGCAAAAACCTTAGCCAGTATCCGGAATCCCAGGGGTGACAGGTGTAGGCCATCTCTGGCAAAGCTTCGTGGACTGTCGACCATGTCATCCCAGGCAGATAGATACTGGATCCCTTTAGAATGACATGAGAAGCTTAGCCAATTGTTGAAGTAACCATCTCACTACTAACGCCAGGACAGCCATAGAAAAAAAAGTGCTTATGCCAAAACTCGATTATGGCCTTCACATATTTTCTTTACACACTGCTCAGCAAGTCCATCTTATCCAAACCACTATAAATACCATCTGCAGACTTATTTAGTCCCCTGAAATGAGTATCATTTCATCTCACTAAAGAAAGCTAATTACCTCCCTATCCCAGCTAGAGCCATACTCCTGCTTCTCCTCCTGCCATGTCTGACTTCTAAAATCCAGTATGAATATTACTATCTTTCTCTGGGAGCTAAACAACTACAATTGAACATTTCCAGTACTCCCTATGGGACTGGGGACAGTTCTATAACTCTAGTCAGTCTCCCATTTAATCTTGCAGTCAGTGATCGGAGCTTTACTAAAAAGTTGTTTCTGCCACTTGGAACAAGCTCCCTCGGGAAATTAATCAACTTATAAATTATAAATCATTCAGAACAAAACTTTACAAACACCCTATATGATTCCAACAGGCTCCTGTTTCTTAAACAAAGGCTAAATATTAAACTTCCCATTCCATGGAATTCCAATTAGCAATTTGTCTAATTGGCCTGAATCCTAATGTAGGAATTAAACTATATAAATATATACCAGAAGGGTACCAAGGGTGGGACAAAGGGTGCAATCACCCTGGGCACAAAGTGTTAGAAGGTGCAATCACAAGTATGGAAATGCTGATACAGAAGGAATTAATTTTTTTTGGTTCTTCGCCAGAAAAGCTAAAGGGAGTGTGTTTTAGACTGTAGGGCCCAACTGGCTTCTTAAAGTCTTCCTAACTCTTTTTTTTTCCACTGAAGAGCTAAGTGGGTGGGGTGTGACATAGGAGACTGGCTCTGATATGTACAAAATAAGTGCACTTGCAGGCTTTTCTGCTCTTCCTGTCTTTTTCTCCACTTCGTCCTTTTCTTCCTACTCAATTACAAATGAAACCGCACCTCTAACATTTCCTCTTTAATACTTTGCTGTTCCTAGAATGGGATTGTACTGACAAAGCAGTATCATACCGCCTCTTCAAGTTGAGCATTGTATTCCAACATCAGTAATTATGTAACCTGTGCAGTTTTAATGTTGGACTTTGTAATTTGCTGTGTACTGTTGTAAACTATTAATTATGCAAATACTATACTTTGCATTATATATCATATTAACTTTGCAACTTGCTGTGCTTCTGCACCCAGGTCATGGATGAAATGGTCCCAGGATCAGCCCAACCTACCCCATCAACAAATACAACAAGTGAATAAAATACATATATCTGCTACTTACTCTTTTTTATTAACTCCTTACAATAACTTCAAACAATTAGCACATTCCTGTATGCTGATGTCAAGAGTAATCTGGACAATTGGTAACTGGCCCCCTAAGATCAGCAAAGCACTTGACAATAATCTGACACAGCTCTGACAAGTTTTACAATACTTATGCTGTTTGGTGCACAGAAATATCTCAGCTTGATATAAAAATGGTAAGGGCATCTCTAGATGAGGGGGCACCTCTCTTGAGATCATGCAAACTTACAAATGCTTGGGGGCCCATCGATATCCAGCAATGAACTTTGCTAATGTAACACATAATGCTATGTGTACAAGTTCAAAACAAACAACAAAGTTGTAAATCTAAGGACAGAAGAAGCAAAAGAGGCATTTGGAAAATGAATACTATTTACAACTCTTGAGTTTGAGCTACTTGTCACAACAAAAGTTTCTAAGTTCAACTTCCAAAGACTGTAGAATGCTCAAAGCAAAATCTAAATCTGCTGATGGGCTTATGTCACTTCCACTAAAGAATATTTTGTTGGAACATAAATCATTGAATTCCACTCATCAATGGCACATTCGATAAAGTTATAAAACAAAATTAAGAAAATAAGTATTTTTGCATTGGGAAGTGTCGCCCAAACCCTGCACCCCTACACCTACACAACTTAATATCGACTAACTCCAAGACTGCAACAGAGGGAGAAAAGGGAAAACTTACTTAACCAGTCTGAGGTCTCATAATGACATCCTGATCAAATGCACACCCACCCATCCACACTTTCATCCACCAATCCTGCACTAATCTCACACACACACACACACACACACACACACACACACACACACACACACACACACACACACACATCATCACACAATTACTTTTGGCCAAAGATATTACACACACATGAATACGCACACACACACACACACACACACACACACACACACACACACACACACACACACACACACACACACACAGAGACTTTTGCCAAAATTAACAATTCAAGCTTAAACAAAAGTTCCTGTTCTAACAAATACATGCAACCCTTGCAGATTTCTATCAAGTGCAAAAAAAAAGACATAACTACTGTGCCCCTCTTGCTACATTACTTATCTAACAGATCTTCTTTTGAATGAGGTCATATTGGGGGTCTTTTAATGAGTATTATGTTATGTATCTGCAAATAGTTACTGTCATTTTAATGCAAGTCTAAATCTAATAATTGCAGTATATGTATATTATGTCTGTTATGCATTTCAAGTAGATTGTGAATGAAAAGTCCATAGTTGTACATTCACTTACCTGTAAAATAAAACAATAAAATAACTAAACCAATGCATGAACAAACTCCTACTGAAAAAGTCCCCTGGTGCAGAAGTCAAACATTTCTGATCTGGAATACTATGATTAATGGCACAGTAACTGTAATACATTTCTGGTACAAGATCTCTTTGATTTTTGAAAACCTTAACAAGTGCGAACTTATCCCACCCCTCCTTCAATTAATTGGTTAAAGCAGCACAAACTGTTTTCCCTGCAGTGGAAGATGCAGGGGAAACAAGGTTTAAGTCCTACATAATACTGAGAAACTTCATGTTCCATGCAATGTCAAAGCACTCTAGTCTCCATTATGCACACAGACAACCTCCTGACAATAACAGTTTGACAAGTTAGGTAGGTTTGCTAAAGGTCAGGTGCCTTGGTGTGATATACACATTTTTTCTGTCCTACATGTCAGGAATTGAAAGATTATTTATGGTTTTATCTCTTGCTTTGCAAACATAAACCTCTTGCTGTTTAATCTTACTAGGCACTTCAGTCATCAGAATAAATTAAATCAATCCGTATAAGCACTTTGGCAGCAGAACACAATTTAATTTTCATTAGAATGGATGTCATGGGTGGACACCATAATGTATGGTTATTAAACTGTCTACATGCAGTCTGTGAGTAAGTACACTGTCCAGCTATGCATCTAACTTGATTAGTCCTTTCGTACAACTCATCAAAATGGGTCTTAGTATAAATTCAGAATTCCCATACTCTTCAATTTTATAAAATTAATGTTACTGTTTAGGATGATCGTTAGGCATTAAATTAAGAGGGAGGCTCAAGGCACTGTCTTTAAAGGATGGCATTTAAACAGCCTGCATCCTTCCTCCTGAGAAATGACTGCCACTGGGTTACAGAAACATTCAGAAGTGAAAATGACAATAAGTCAATCAGCTATGAAGCTATACAAACTTGGCTCAGTGACGCAAAAGGATGGCACTTTGGATACTACATCCTGTGTGACCCTGGCAGCTCTGCTAAAGGAACGATCCTGTATTACTTCGGAGTAGCTGGGGTGGGAGGTGAACTCTGTAATGTGAGTTGTATTCCCTCTGGGGGAAAGAGCATGCCAGCTTACTCTTTCAATATCCCCTAGCAGATGCTGGAAACAAGAGTATAGGAAATACGACACATTTCCATTTCTTCACATATGCACATAGTATGCCACTATGGAAAGATAGGTAGAAATTGATAATTTAGCATCAATGATTTAATAGTAGTGACCAGACCAATTAAGTGCAAGAACAGAAGGAAAAGGATTATTTCAGTGCAGTGGCGACATAAGAACAGTTTTCTAGGCAGTTGATAGAATACACTAAAAAAAGGTTCAAGCAAACAGAAGACCCTAGATGACAGAAATCTAAGACAAGGTGACCAACTGTCCCAGTTTTTCCAGGACAGTCCCAGTTTGGAAGTCTCTGTCCTGGAATCCCAAACATTGTCTTTGGGACACAGAACGTCCCAGTTTAGACAATTCAGTCTGAATGGTGACCTGGCTTCTTAGGGTGGCCAGTCCCCCTACTTTCCCATCCTGAGCAGCTCTGGGGATTTTGCAATTTTTCAAGGATGCCATCATTTATGGGGTGAAGTTGGATGCCTTACGATTTTTCGAGGATGCCATTGGGTATGAGGTAAGGTCAGATGCCTTCGCCCTGGTAGGAGCCTTCCAGGCACTGCTGCCATCTGTCAGTCACTCCCTCAAAGACTTCTGTCACAGGGGGCTCTGCCTGACCCCACTCACCCAGGCAGGAGCTCTCCAGGACCCGCACCCATCTGCCCGGCACTCCCTTACTAACTTCTGTCATGGCCGACCCCTACAAGCCTCCCCTCTGACCTGGCCAAGATACCTTCCCCATCCACTGCCTCTTTGTCTCCTGCATGCTACCAAATCATGCAGGATCACTAATGTCCTTGGACTCTCTCAGTGGAGCTTCACTCCGATCCCATCCGCCCCTCAATAACTCCCCTCGGCCGTTGAGGGGCAGATCCATTCTCATGAAGGTTTCAGAGTCCCCCTGGTTTCCCATTCAGAGCAGCTCTTGAGACTCTGAGATTTTTCAAGGATCCTCTCGGTTATGGGGTGAATTTGGATGCCTTTACTCTAGCAGGAGCTCTCCAGTCCCCTTTTCTGTCCGCTCTGGTGCTTCATCAAGGACTTCCATCATGGGGAGCTCTGCCGGACCATACTTACCCAGGCAGGAGCTCTCCAGGTGCCGCTGTCCACCCCAGCACTCCCATAAGGACTTTCATTGTGGGGAACTCTGCCTGACCCCCCCCCACCCAGAAAGGAGCTCATCCAGCCCTGCCACTATCTGCATCTCTCCCCTTTCTAGACTTCCATCCCAGAGGGGGCATCGTCCGTACCCCCTCACCCAGGCGGGAGCTGTCCTGTCCCAGTCAAGTTCCACCTCTCTCTCCATTCCAGACTTCCATCACGACAGACCCCCTCCAGGCTTCCACTTCTACCCAGGAGAGAGAGCTCTTTTCTAGTGTTACATATCTGCTGACTGCTGGCAAATCATGCAGTGTCATACATGCCCTTGGAACCTCTCAGGGAATCTTCCCAACCTCATGGAACTCTGCTGGGCCGCGAAGCCTCAGACAGTCCCTCATCCAGACTTCCGTGACATCAGTTCTTTCCTTTGCCTTGCACCTAGGGCTTTCAAACTCACAGGGGAGATGGCCCTGGGCCCCCATCTCTGTGCTTTTTGTGGCACACCTCAGTCTCTCTCCACCACGGTGCCAGGCACAAATGTGGATCACTTTGAGCCTCCTGGCATGTGGCCTCTTGACTCCTGGGTGTTGCAGTTCACAGAGTGGCATCCCCATTGTGCTGGGTGAAGGATGGGAGACTAACCTGCTGGCCCCGGTGTGAGATGACATGGCGGCCCTATCTCCACTCCCATGGGGGTTGGGAGAATGGGATTGCAGACTTGACTTCCTGGGATGGCCCTCAAGTGTCCCAGTTTATGTCCTGTAACAAAATGGTCACCTTGATTTAAGGCCTAAAACTCAGAGCATGTCAGCCTCACAAACATAATGCCAGTGTGTGCAGGATGTGACTCTGAAGGTAGACTGAAGCCAAAAAACATTTTTGACACTTTAACTGTACAATACACTACTACCTGATGATAAAGCTTCTCACATTTGTAAACAAGGCAATTAGTTTACAATCTAACTGCTTGGTTTGTGGCCTGTCTTTGTATTCAGCTTTATGCTTGTACTTTTCAGAAGCTTGCAGAATGTGAGAAGTTCAGACATTTAGTAACTTGAAGGCCATCTGCCCTGCTAGTAAAGAAGTTGCCATCTTTCTCCTGGTGATCTAAATTTATTTAGTGCCCTACATATCACAGAGTCAGCTAGGAAAGGTTGAAATGAGCAGCTGTAGCTTTTCATTTCTTTCTGGGAAACATAAAAGTAGAATCGCTAAACCAAATAATCCATGCCAGGAAGAATACAGAAACCACCTTCGATCACAGTTTATTGAAAAAGGTTGAGTGCTTTCTTCCCAACTCAG
Organism: Protopterus annectens; assembly: GCF_019279795.1. Taxonomy (NCBI): domain Eukaryota; kingdom Metazoa; phylum Chordata; order Ceratodontiformes; family Protopteridae; genus Protopterus; species Protopterus annectens. The sequence continues at coordinate 646,651,685 of NC_056747.1, forward strand.
AGGGACTTCCTCAGAACAATGAATAAACTGTGATCGAAAGTGGTTTCTCTATTCTTCCTGGCGTAGATTTTCTGGGAAACATAATAAGAATAAAGTACTGTAGCAGCAATTTTGCCAACAGCAAAAGACTAGGGTAACAACGGGTAGACTTTATTTCTGTGTAGGCTATAGGTATGTCTGTTTGCAATCTAACTTGCATTTGTATGACTGACTGCAGCCATCAAAATCCATCAAAGAAAGTTAAGGTTGCATAGACTGGTTGGTGTCTGCAATAGGATGGCAGTCAGTTAAACCTCAAGTGCAGCTCTTCCACAACGCACATCTAAATCCATCCATCCATCCATCCACCACCCCTTTTCCCATTTTTGAACATGGAGTGTCACTTCAACACTGGCAATCATCTAGAGCCAAGGTTTACACCACAGGATGGCAAGCACACATCTAAATGATGACAGCAACTGAATGCAAATCTGCATGATTATTTCTCCTTACAGAGGGAAGATACAGTTAACAAGGATGTTATTGTGAATAATACAGACAGTTACAAAGGATACAAATTGAGGAGATGGAAAACACTGGGTGGAACTGCAGATGAAAAGCAGAAAAGTTAGGGCCATAAAAAAAGTAATAGAAAAAGTATTTTGATAAGCATATAACACAACCAACTAATAAATAATGTAACATCAGCACATTTGGTGTTAAAACCAAACAAAAAAACAAACATTTGATGTGCACAAGACATGAACTGCTGAACTGCAGCAACTTAGAATACTAGATGTGTAGTAGTCCTATCTCACCTTCATTCTTTACTTATGGGTTCGTAACCGATCCTCGGTTTTGACTTGACCATTTAGTAAAGCTCGAGGTATTCAACCAGCTTGTGGCTCACTCCCTATCCCATGATGCTCTAGGGCATTCCACAGATCTTGTTTGCCACTGAAACAAGACTGAGCATTCCTCAAGTGGCTCTGTCTAAGTTTTGATTTTTTCTTCATTTTTCTCAACAGCATTAAGCTTGTAGTTTTCTAAAATTGTGTGCAAGTGCTTTAGGTAGTCTGGTCACAGGTTAGACTGTATCCAATACTTTCCATTTTTTCTGGGACCATCATTTTAGTTTAAGGCCTACAGTTCACCCCTATCCTAACTCCTTACTGTATGCTATTACTGTTATTTGCCTAGTTAGTGCCATTCTTAGTGTTAATTTAGCTTACAGGTGTGTGTTATTTGATAGACGTTTATCTCGTTTTAATTACAGAGCTACTCGGTTCATTTTAGTTAGATGGCCAGTGTTGTGTGGTTCAGCTTCCACTTAAAGAAATTTTCTTTTTCTTCCATTGTAAATTCCTGCTGTGTGCTTTTTACTATCTTATATATATAAGTACTTACCCTTTCTTTCTAGAACCAGCTCGTTTAATTTAGAGAGCGTTTCTTGTGTTAGCCCACTTAAATTAGAGGGTTTTTCCTCCCCTCCGGTGTGCTGTGTTAAAAAACACAAAAACAAACAAAAAAAAAAACAAATTTATAGATATACTTGCATAGTATTGGTGTTTAGTGTTGAGCAGTTTCTTATTGTAGTTTGTTGTTGATATGTCTAAACAAGTGAAAGAGTCAAAGCCTTCTGGTTTCAAGAAATGTTCAAAATATTCCCAAAAAATGTCCATAATGGACAACCATACAAAATGTGTAAACTGCCTTGCAGCAGTGCATTTACAAGAGTTGTGCACTATCTACTACTCTTTCAGTTCAAGAGTTCTCCTAGAGAGAAGAAATCAGCTGATACTTAAAGGATTACTAAAAATGCCTTTTTCAGAATCTTTAGAAGCAGGTCAGAGTGCACCACAAAAAAGCTCTTCCCTTCCTTCTAAATCAGGTAAATCATCAAAAAGGTCTTTATCATCATCAGACCACTCTGGACCATCTCAAAAAGTCTCGAAAATGAAATCGGACCGAAGGCTTTTGGATCCAATAAATCATCTACCTCGACTCCATCTGCTTCAGAGCCATTGGTATTACGCAGTCGGAGCTGGTCCCCTGTTTTGGAACCGATGTCTCCGACTTTAAGGTCACCAATTTTATAGAAATCGGTATCACCTGCTCCCTCGTCTTGATCTTCCAGGACCTTGTCAGATGAGGATGTGGATTGTGTGGTGCGGAGGCTCTTGAGTACACTGGCACTGGCTAAATTATTGTTGAAACCAAACCAGTGGGCTTTGGAGCTGAGTAGACTTACCCCTTTGCTTTCAATTCCTCCTATGACCCACCTCAGGGCCTTGGGGCCAGATGGCATGGACCTAGTAGTAGTGGAACCATCATAGTCGAGACTGGCCCCAGGATCTATGGCTCCAACTTCTGCTCCAACTTCCTCTGTGCCATCTGAGCCCAAGGAGTCTAGGAGCTGACTCTCTCCGGTCGGGTCCAGGGGGGATAGTCAGATCAGACAGTGGTCAGATCCGACTTTACCTCTTGGAGCCTCGGCACAGGTGAGCTCAGCTCCTACATCAGCTTTGGAGCCAACCACCATGGCACTGGGGGGAACCTTCTGGTTCTTCAGAGCCAGAGGCTTCCTTGGGTCATGGGTGGGGGGCTTTCAAGGTGATGAGGATAGTGCTGTCCTCACAAGCAGCTCCACTCTCAGGTCCTGTCATTCTTCCCCAGAAAGCACTGGTGTCAGTCTCGGCAAAACCGATTCCACACAGACGTGGAGACCCAAGGCCTCTGGATCCCCCAGTGGGTGAACCCATCTCTTTGGAAACCTGTCCAGAATGCCCTTCTGAAGAGGTCACTCGTAAGAGATTATGTAAGAGGAAGCATTTGGACTCCCCAAAGGAGTCGGTCACGTCAGACACAGACCTTGAACCTTCTGAAGAGGTCCCTCGCAAGACATTATGTAAGAGGAAGCATTTGGACTCCTCAGAGGAGTTGGTCATGTCAAACACAGACCTTGATGAGTCAGAAGGATCGCCACTGTCACCCTCTGAGAATGTCTCCTTGCAGACATCCTAGAAATCCTTAAACAGAGAGGCAGCTGGAAGCCCATCAAACCTACTGATGAGAAGTCTGTCTACCTGAAAGCCTTTGGGTCTCAGCCTTCAGCCACTTGGGTGTCTCCACCTTTCGAAGAACTTATGGATTTAGATTGTCAAAAGGAATGGGAGTCTCCAGATTCAGTGGAGCCTGTTCCCTGGAGGCCAAACAAATTTATCACTTCCTCTGAGGATAAGACTTTCCTTACTAAAGATGTCCCGGTAGATGCTATGGTGGTGGCGGCGGCCACCAAAAAGGAGTTGTCTGAAACATCTACGTCTGTCCATCCTCCGAACAGAGAGTCTCATACGATGGACAGATATGGAAAGTGCATGTTTTTTTCAGCGACCTTCACACTCAGGTCCCTGAATTATCTTAGTCATTTCACCAGATTACAAAGAGATCTCCTGAAGGAGGTTGAAGATACTCTCCAGGGTTCAGTAGCTTAGGGGGTATCAGACAAAGTGTCCTCCCAACTCTCCACCTTAAATTCAGTAGTTAACTCATCCATGAGGCTAGTCTCTTATGCAGCCGATGGACCGAGTAGGTCAGCAGGTTCAGGAATTACCCTCAGGAGCCATTCCTGGATGCGCCTGTGTAACTTTGTGGATCTCTTCAAGTCATCCTTTGTTAACACCCCCTTCGACGGCTCATCCTTGTCCGGGCCCAAAGTGAAAGAGACACTAACCGGATGTGAGCAGGAAGGAAAGACTCTCTCTGCCGTCAGAGTCCATTTTTCCACACTTTCTAGACATTATCCTAAAGGTCAAAAGGGAGGAAAAATGTGGTTTAGAAAATCCCAGAGAGCCTTTCCAGACACACGTGGTGAGCCTTCCCCCATGGGCAGAGGGAGAAGCAATAATGGAAGACACCGGCTACGTGGCAGAGGGGTCTGCAAGAATCAGGGTGACAGAGAGTCTTTCTTTGGTAAGCCTTTTCAGCGCTCTTGAAAGGAGACCCATCTGTCCCTCTCTGGAGGCAGTCAGGGATCGACCATCTTTGTACCCAGATGCCTGACTAAGAATAACAAAAGACAAGTGGGTACAAAGCATCATATCCAGAGGTTACTCCATACCCTTTTCCTTTCCCACCTCATGCATAAAATACATTCTGGATGTTCCACCCAGTCACAGGAAACAAGCAACCCTAGAAATACAGAAGTTGCTACAAAAAACAGTCATCCAACTGGACCCACAGGCCAGACAGGATCCGTAACTTACTCAAGGTTCTTTTTACTTCCAAAGAAAACAGGGGACTGGAGACCCAAACTGGATCTCAGAAGACTGAACAAATATGTAAAAAAGACAAGGTTCCGGATGGTAACACTGCAGTTGATACTTCCCTTTCTGGGAAAAGACAATTGGATGTGGTCTACAGACCTCTAGGATGCGTACTACCACATAAAAATGGACAGGCCATCCAGGAGTCATCTGCACTTTTGGCTGGGAGCCAGTCACTACCAGTTTCGAGCTCTGCCCTTTGGCCTCACTACAGCCCCCAGAGTGTTCAAATGTATGGCAGTAGTTACAGCTCACCTGAGGCATTTAGGAATTTGAGTGTTTCCATATCTAGACAACTGGCTCCTAACCGCCACCACCAAGCATCTACTAATGAAAGCAAGAGACACCACTATGATACTCTGTTCATGCCTAGGGATCACAATAAACTATGAAAAATCTGCCTTATTGCCATCTCAACACAGCATTTTTATAGGCACAGATTTAGACATGAAAACAATGATGGTAAAGCTTATGGCAGACAGAGTTCAAGTCCTGCGGATACAGGTTTAAGACCTTCTTTTCAAAACGAAAACCCAGGCAAGGATGGTTCTAAAATTATTGGGCAGCATGGCAACAGCAATAAATGTCATTCCCCTAGCGAGACTGCACATGAGAATTTTACAATGGCTACTGTTCACTCAGTGGTCCATACAGGAGCTTCCAGTGCTGCATCACATCATGTTGACAGAGTCTTGCAGAAGTGACCTTCGTTGGTGGCTTCACTCAGCGCAGGTAACCTTAGGTCGATCTTTTGTTCTTCCACAACTGCTCGCTACATTGATCACAGATGCTTCCCAGATGGGGGGAGGGCGGCATTATCAGGAAAGAACAGTCCAAGGCACTTGGCAGGATCATGAGGCCCACTTGCACATCAATGGCCTAGAGATGAGAGCAGTGCTTTTTGCATTGCAGGCATTCTAAGACTCTCTACCACTGGGAATGATTGCGATCCAGATGGACAATATGTCAGTAGTATGGTACATAAACAAACAAGGAGGAACCAAATCTTACCCTCTTTGTCGAGAGGCCCTGAGAGTATGGCAGTGGGCAACCTCCTCCCAACTCTTTCTGATAGCAATGCATATTCCCGGGAAATCCAACGTCATAGCAGACAAACTCAGCACAGCAATACTGATGCCTCATGTTTGGTCCCTGAAACAAGACATAGCGGAAATGATTTTCCGAAAATAGGGCCAGCCTTGTTGCAATCTTTTTGCCATGTCCATAACCACCAAATGCAGCAGCTACCTTGCTCTAATCCCCACTTTGTGGGAATCCCCAAGGGATGCACTTGTTCACGATTGTCCCCCCGGTCTCCTCTATGCTTTTCTCCCCTCCTATTGCTACCCAAAGTTCTTCAGAAAGCCAGCGCATTGGAAAGACCTTAATACTTATAGCCCCATACTGGCCTTGTCAAATTTGGTTCCCCTTCTTGTGGCCTCATCTACAAGAGGAGCCTTGGATTCTGGACCCAGTGCCGGATCTTCTGATCCATCTGTCGGGAATGCTCCATCCATCTCTTCAAACCCTCAAGTTGACAGGTTGGCTGCTCCAATTCCAAACATAGGAAGGCTACCTAACCTTTCTACCTCAGTGCAACATATCCTGATTTCTTCTTACAAAGCTTCTACAAGATTTTCACTTTGGAGAAGGAGGACCCAACGTTATGTCCCACAGACTTTGTAAAGCTTTCCTGAGAGGTACTAACCTGTTAAGACCACCCATTAAACCACCTCTGCCTCCATGGAACCTAAATTTTATATTATCCCAGATAATTCTTCCCCCTTTTGAATCTGTATCATTCTGTAACTTGAAATTCTTAACCTGGAAGATGATCTTCTTAGTGGCTATTAATTCAGCTAGAAGGGTTTCGGAATTACAAGCATTGTCCACCAAGCCCACATATATGCTGTTTCATACTGACAAAGTCTCACTTCACACAAACCCATCCTTTCTACCAAAAGTGTGCTGAGAATCAAACTTAAATCAATCTATAGACTTACCAGTGTTTTTTCCCAAGTATGGCAATAAGGCAGAATACATGTTACACCAACTTGATATACATAGATAGTTATGCTTGTACTTACACAGAAGAAAGGATTTTATAAAAACTGATCAATTGTTTGCCTTTTTTCAGACTCCAAGTAAGGAGCTTCAGTAGCAAAAAACACTCTATCCAGCGGGTTGTCAGACTGTATTTCATATACCTACCAGTCACGGAATAAACAACTTAAAAAAAAACAAGCAATCTCCGTGGTATCCCCGAAGTCTCACAACAACCCACTAAACAAGTATAGTGGGTCCAAAACAAAACAGTGTAAGAAACTTCTCTGTGTGGAAGATTTTCAGTCCATATATCTCTAGTTAATCAGTGTATATTAATCAGATCAGACAATAGTAGTAGAAGTGGCAAACTTAAACTCGTCTTAAGTAAAAAAAAAACAAATAAATAAAAATATAAAATTGTACAGAACTACTAAGTATTCGAAAGTAATCCAAGCAAGGCAGGCAGTCTGTTTCCAGTCAAAAATCCTTTATTAAGTACACAAACAAGTGATTCAAGTAAAACAAAAATAGAGTAATAGTTTCCTCATAAGCTTTCTAAATATATATATATACTTTTTATCAGGCAAGGGAGTGGTTTATTGTGCTGTAAAACAAAGTGTTATTGGTACACATGTTAAATTCACATCCCTTCCCTCATCAGTGTGACATTCGCGCAGGTCCTGCTATATTTAGTAGTTGTCATAATAATATAACACTTATGTAATTTAAATAAAATTTGTAATGATGTGGTATCTCTTATTTAACCAGATAATTAAGTAGATTATTAAGTGTGTGATTTTATCCAAGACAATATACTACATGGCTGGAAATATATCAACCTTAGTCCATTTGGCAATCAAAAAATATATATAAATATATACATATACACTTTGCATGTAAAAAATCAATTGTAAAAATCATATTCTATTTTCATAACCTATTGTTAACAAAGATCTCTTTCGTCCTTCTAGACTTCTTCAGATCTGTGTATGAGAACCCTAAAAACTATCTATATAAATATTATTGTATAATTAGTTAGTATTGTTATTACACATAATTTTGAATAAAGTGGAAAAAGAGAACCAGAAAAAGAAAAAAATAATAAGAAAAAACGTATGATGATGGAAACAAAATATACACTTAAATTACAACTGATTTTTGTCTGTGTACTTAATAAAGGATTTTCATCTGGAAACAGACTGCCTACCTTGCTTGGATTACTTTTGAATACTTAGTAATTCTGTACAATTATATATTTTTTATTATTTTATTTCTGACTTAAGACGAGTTTAAGTTTGCTACTTCTGCTTATATTGTCTGATCTGATTAATATACAGTGATTAACTAGAGATATATGGACTGAAAACCTTCCACACAGAGAAGTTTCTTGCACTGTTTTGAATAAACAACTTCCAGACAAAATGAGAGCTCATTCTACATTATTCTGCCTTCCATGCAAGATTACCAGTTGATACCATTTGAGCGGCAGCAACGCGGGCAAGGCCTCATACCTTTATCACTCATTACAAAGTGGATTTGGTCTCCAGGGACAGGGCCTCTTTTGGATCCAATGTTCTGAAGAATGTTCTCCCGTGAGCCACCCAAGAAGGATAGTGCTAGGGACGCTGTCCCATAAGTAAAGAATGAAGGCGAGAAAGGACAACTACACATAAAGAAGTTATGTACTCACCATAACGTTCCATGTGAGTTGTCCATCTCACTTTCATTCTTATGTCCCACCCTCCTGCCCCAATCCTTTTAGCTCTTGGAGGATCAAGAGGTTTCTAATTGGTATATATTTGTCTCTGACCCTCTTCTTAGATTATAAAGTATAAAGAATTCTTGTATATGTATATTGTTATACTAGCAAATAAGATCTGAGGAATACCCTAAAGTATCATGGGATAGGGAGTGAGCCAGGAGCTGGTTGAAGACCTCGAGGTTTAGTAAATGGCTGAGTCAGAACCGAGGATTGGTTCCGAACCCATAAGTAAAGAATGAAGGCGAGATGGACAACTCACATGGAATGTTATGGTGAGTATATAACTTCTTTTTAAAGATATGTGGTATAAAGGAAGGGGGTAACAACAGTAATCAGTAATTCTTCTCTACCTTTTGTATGTGAAGTGTGTGTGTGTGTGTGTGTGTGTGTGTGTGTGTGTGTGTGTGTGTGTGTGTGTGTGTGTGTGTTAGGCTTGGCAAGACTAGACACATCCTCAGCCCATCTGCTGCCTGTTGTGTTGACTGTGCATAGGTCTGCCTCACTCCCTCCCTTCTACATGACTCCTGAGCCAATCTCAGCATTCACGCCTTCCCTGACTTGCTTCTCCAGCATCCCAAGTCACTAATTGAGAATGGCCTGTCTGAGCACCATACATGTTTTTTTATCTCTGTTAGATAACAGAGCCCATTTTCTTAATAATTTCTGCAACATTTATGCAAATCTTTATTTTTGGCCATAAGAGAATGAAATACCAAACTGGCATTAATATATTTATTACTTACACAAGATGAAGGATTGAAGGGTTGACCAGTATCACTTGATAGCAGATAATGTACTGTAAAAATGAAAAAAATGAGGTTATGTTTGACTTTAAGAATGAGTCCATGCACACATACACACACACATGTGCACACACACACACACACACACACACACACACACACACACACACACACACATGCAAACACACACTACAGGATTTTGTGTGTGTGCATATGCGTGCATATGTGTGTGTGTGTGTGTGTGTGTGTGTGTGTGTGTGTGTGTGTGTGTGTGTGTGTGTGTGTGCGTGTGTTTGTGTGTTTATGTGTGCATGGACTCATTCTTAAAACAAAGTCAAAGATAACCTCATTTTTTAATTTTTACAGTACATTATCTATTATCTAGAGATACCGGTCAAGCCCTTTTAAATCCTAAGACCTCTCTCTTTAACCCGCTTATCTAGTAGCGGTACAAGGATTTAAAGAACGGTTTCCAGATGAAATAAAGCTTTACCTAGACTTCAATAATAATTGAGAGGTTTCAGATACTATCCTATGGGATACTTTAAAGGTAGTCTTAAATGGTAAAGTCAAAAGCTGGTATATAAATAAAAGGAAAGAGTGGGATAAAAAACTGGTAGACATTCAAAAAGAAATTGATTACCTAAAACTAAAACTTGCAGCAAATGACAAATCTGCATTAGCTGACATATGTAAACTGAACAAGAAATATCACAATATCATACAGCATAAAATATCAATAAATCTGGAAAAATCATATCACGGTATCATGTAGCATAAAATATCAATAAATCTGGAAAAATCAGATTACAATCCTACTCAATTAATCCCAACAGTATGCATAGGACTGCGATTAGATCTTAACATTTAAATGAAAAAAGTAATGTAAAAGAAATAATATACACTAGAAATAATCAGACTATCAAAGTTATAGATCTAAAAAAAATAAATTATGTTTTAAAAAACATTACAAGAATATTAATAATAATTACTCAATGCATTCCAAGAAGTTAAAACGGCAACAGATATCCCTCCCTCATGGAAATATTCTATCATCTCTCCCATCTTAAAACCAAATAAAGAGCCCAATCTTTGAACACCATACAGGCCAATTTCTTTATTGATTACAAGATATTCATGTCTATCTTAGCAGACAGATTAAACAATATCCTTTCAATATTAATTCATGAAGACCAAACCAGGTTTATCAAAAATGGAAAGGTACAAGACAATGTAATTAGATTACTGTCCTTAATAGATTTAGCAATCAAGAAAAAAATGAGCTTTCTATTTTAAGCCTTGATATAGATAAAGCTTTTGACTCCCTAAGTTGGCCATATCTGTTTAAAGCTCTACAAATAAACAATTCCTTCCCAAACCTTATGAGATTAATTAAAAAAACTATATGAAAAGTCCATAGCCCATGTAAAGATTGAATCTTATCTATATAGCCCATTTGAAATATTAAGAGGTACTAAACAGGGGTGCCCTCTCTCCCCATTACTCTTTGCCCTGGCTATTGAGCCTCTTGCAAATTATGTTAGAAATAATGACAGCATTAAAGGATATAAAGTGTCAGACAAATTATCCCCCAAGATACAACTGTTTGCTGATGACCTAATAATAACTTCTAATGATATTGAAAATCCAGTGGATCACCTATTACATGATCTAGACTTCTTTGCAAACATCTCTGGTCTAAAATTCAATCACAACAAAACTCAAGCACTTCTAGTGAACAAAAATGTTACTATGAAACAGATCAAAAAAGACACATAAACTGGGATGACATGCATATTAATATCTATGTATAATTATTGAATTTAATTATAAAAAACTCATTCACATCTAATTACCAACAACCTATAAACTCTATTACAAGTCTGACAGGTGGAACAGACTCTTCTTCACATCTGAAGACAAACTAACTTTAATCAAAATGATACTGTTACCTAAAATCTTAGTCATTGGCCAAGCTCTAACAATTCCCCCACCTGTCAAAATTAAACAGAAAACTAATAACTTATTACTCAAGTTCCTTTGGTATCCCAAAAAACAAGAATTTCTCTTTTCTGGTACACCACAAGCTGGGATGAAGGAGGTATAGGGTTTCCAACTATTGTCTTTTATTTAAACTCTGCATTTATTAACATAGTGTTGCTTTGGAATAATACTTCTTATACATCATACTGGAAATCAATACATGAAACCTTACTTCTTAATAGCAGTAGGACACTGCTTGAACCATATACTGAAATACATGCAAACATCTTTGCATGGATTTTAAAAATGTACATTCAAAGTAAAAGGCCAACACTTGTTCTTACACCTCTTACAAACAAAATACTGCTGTTGTTTAAAATTCTTATACTTTCTTATCAATTAATTAAGAATTTAATAATTATGTTTCCTATTGCCTCCACAAATTAATTTTTGATATCTTTTAATACTCAGAAAATGTTAGAATTTAAGAAGGGTGACCTATTATATTGGAATCAATTTCTCTCAGCTAATAAAATAAGTTCTTCAGACTATTTGATCAGCAGATATAGTTTGCAAAACTGCAATTGGCTGGACATCCAAACTTGCAAGGATCTTATACATACTAAGCTTGTACCCTCATTAGAGGCATACAATAAAAGTAACTTAAAAATCTTTAATTTTATCTCAACAATTATGAATAGCTCACCCAAGAACACTTCATACATATCTGTTATTTATAAAATTCTCAGAAATGACTTTAGCCAAACAGATGTTACTTTTTGGATTTATCCAAGTGAAGTTAATAAACATGTATTCTCAGAAAAAAGATAAAAAACTTTGTTTACAGTCAGTGAAGGAATCCACATCTTCCCTGTTCTGGTATGTATACACATGGAAATTTTTACATAGATGATTTTTCACCTCACATAGACCAGCAATAATGTACAAGAAATATGAAATGACATGCTGGAAATGTGGACACCCTAATGCTGACTGGATACATATGGTTGTTAATTGTAAAATAATTTCCCCATTTTGGTTAGACTTTAAATATCTTTGTAAAGCTCTATGAAATGACAACTGTATAATTTCTGGCTCCCTTATTCTTTTCAATGTTCCTGTTCCTGAACTCATTCCTAAAAATCAAACATTTTTACTATGGTCTATCCTCTCTACAACAAGGAAAATTGTTTCTAAGAATTGGAAATCTCAATCTACTCATGCCTTTAAAGTTGAGTTTATTCATCATGTGAAATAAATTTGCATGGATGAGATTGCTACTATAAAAGCAAGGACTAACAACATAACTCATCATTTAACTGCTTGGACAAAATTATTTAATCTGTTAGAGAACTATTAAGTGTTCTCCTATGTATATTGCTTTTTTAATTGTTATGGACATTGTATATAGTTTATTTGTTTTTTCTTGTTACTATACTGTTAAGTTATTGTGTTAGAAAATGAATAACAACATTTTGAAAAAAAAAAAAGAATCATATGTATGCCTACTAGGCAAAGATGTATCAAAGTGGGTCATCACTTCTCCTGTTGTAATCATACATGCAGACTACTCTTCACATACGGTGTACATGACTTGGCTTCAGCATAGGCACGCATCAGCTGCTAGGAAACTGGTTAGGAACTCACTGCAAAGCCCAGTACCTGCCATTGATAGTGCTTCTTGATGCTTAACACAAATCCACAGAGCTGCAAAACTCCAGAGGAACACAGCAGGCAAGATATTACGGGGACCATAATATACCTAGTTATATATATATATATATATATATATATATATATATATATATATATATATATATATACACCTTTAATCAGCCAAACTTAAAACTTCTTTCCACCTTTTTTAAGCACTTAGTAGTTCCAAATTGAGCAGGGCTATACAAGACAACCCTGGTGTAAATTTGTGTCTACCCATCCAATGATCAAGACTAGCCTTAAAGGTAGCCAAAACAGTACTTTGCTTGACTTGTACTGGTAACTTATTCCATGAGCTAGGAAGACATTGAGTTAGGAACCCATCATCTCCAGTGAGTCTTGTTTATTTGTTGGTGCAGATTTAAGTCCTTAGTGTAGGTGTTTGTAGTGCCATTTGTTGAGAAATGTGTTTGGATTTGTACATACCAAAGGGGGGCACTATATTCAGTGATGGATCTGATAATGGAATGGTTCAGTGGTAGGGTGATTTCTTTGGATCTTTGGTATATTCCCTTGGAAACTAACTGGACCAGACAGAAGGACTTCCTGACTGTAGTGGAAACATAATGATCAAATGAGAGAAAGCTATCCAAATAAGTACCTAGGTCTCTTATACCCTTTTTCTGTCTGACGAGGAAACTCATTTACAATATATGAGGTGGGAACAATCTTTCTGCCAAATGCTACTATGCTGCACTTTTGACGCATCATGTATGTGCATATTCCAGACCTTGCTGGAGCTATTTTGTATCGATGAATGAGTGGATAACAGTGTCAGTTTACGCTCATCAGCAAACGTGGTCAGCTACACTCCTGTGAAATTGGCTAGGATGCCTGCAAAATGCCAAACAAGAGAGGGCCCAGAAATGATCCCTGTGGCACCCCACTAGTTACAAACTTATATTCAGAGAGGGAACCTGCAACTTTCACAGCCTGGACTCTGTTGGACAGCCAATTTCCAACAATGTAGGGATTTACATTAAGCTCGTCTAATGTTTCAATAATACCATCACGGTGGATAGCATTAAAAGTCTTAGCTAGGTCGAGATAAGCAGTGTACACAGAAGGACCACTGCCCACAGCCCCTGTAACCTTTTCAAAGAAGCTTACTAGGTTCAGAAGACAGAACATGCCTTTCACAAAACCAAACTGATTCGGATCAAGATCAATCTAGTTGTCTATGTCTGTATAAATGAGTTCTGCTATGATATATTTTAGGACTTTGCATGTAAAGCTGGTGAGGCTGTTGGGTCTATAATTATCTGCTTCTCTAGAGGGGCCACGTTTGTCTAGGGAAGTCAAAGTGGCTGTCCTCCGGGCATCAATAACAAACTTTGTAGACAGGCTGAGGTTTAATAGTCTCATTAGAGGCTCAAGTGCATTATTGGCACTGATGAGAATGCAGCCTGGTATGTTGTCTGGTTCCATGGAAATAATATTTTAAGCCTTTGGCAGAGATTCTAATATGTGGTACAAGATTATCACAGGGGAAACTAAATGATCAGGGATAATGAGGGCAACAATTTCAGTAGGAGGGATACGGTAAGCACTAAATCTGTTAGCTTATATATTAGCTATATCCTTGGGGTCATAAAAGGTGATATTATTATTATTATTATGAATGAGCTGCATGCAATGCTGGACATTATTCCTGAGTTTTCTGACAAAACTGAAGAAAGATTTGTAGTTTCCTTTAGAATATGTACCAAAATGAAGCTCATACTCTGCTTTATATTTCTAATAGTGTTTTTAAGTCCTTTGCTGGCATGTTTCAGTGTAGTCTTGAGGTATGGAATTGGAGATTTCTTGCAACTTTTCATTATTTTCTTTCTTTTGTTGTATAGTTTATTAATATGGGAGTCCCAGTAGAGAGATCTATTCCTGAATTTACATTTACAATTAGGGCAGATGGGTACTGACTTTTCTATATAACTGTACAGGTGCTGGTAATGGTCAGAGATGAATCAAGCAGCTCTTTCATCTGGGTCCACTTGTGAGAGGATCACTGCAGGAATTTTTCAAAGGTCTTCTCCAACATGAAATAGCTTTGACTTGGAAATGTCCCTAATGATGGTCTCTTTTCATGGTGGGGTTGTATCAAAAGACCTGACAGAGAAGATGACTGATTTGTGGTCAGACTTAACCAGAGATGAGGGGGTGCAGGGTGGGGTGCAGACAAGGGCTAGGTTTGTAAGCACTAGGTCAAGGATTTTAGAGACTCTAGTAGGTAGTTTTACAATTTGCTCCAATGCACTGATTTTAATGAAGTTTAGGAAACACTGACTATAGCTATTTTTAGAGGTGTAAGTGTGCCAGTCAATGCTTAGATAACTCAAGTCCCCTAGTAAGAATGCATTGGTTTTATATTTAATGCCACAATGGTGTTGAGGTCATTTTTGTTATCTTTGGGTGACACTGATTGGGTTTTGTAGCAAGCAATGAAATCTAATATGGGTAACAAATGAGCTGACAGGGTAATCAAAAGGAGGCTTGGAGTCATTCATGTAATGAGGACATATAAGATACAAAAAATACATTTCTTAAATAGACCTACTACATTTATAGTTAAAATGATGAGAACTCTAACATTGCACCTGTTTTGGAAATCTGACTAGAATCTATTAAAATGCCACTTCCATATTTTTTAACCAAAAAAAATTTGTACGGATATGACTGGACAGGATAAATGGAGATGACAGTGCAATATTGCCAAGCTTATACCCCATAGGCTATATAACCCCTTCCCTTGACATCCAACAAAAACTTTCTTCAACTTACATTCTAGGTGACTTCAACCTTAAATAGGTAGCACATAATTTAAAACATTCCACAGTGCATAACTTAATGTCAATTAGTATGAACCTTCAATATATCTAACGCCATCTCTGAAAATAACCCCCACTATGAGATTAGATTAGATTAGATTAGATTAAATTACCCCTCACCACTGCCATAACTTTAAAGTCCTAAGTAATTCAATCAGTGAACAGTGACCAATCATCTCCTCTTATTTTTTCAAAAAAAAAAAAAAAATCCAACCAATCACGAGTTTGGAATCTTAAATGTTTAGCATTATCCAGTGCAAAACAGACTTCTTTCACTATTTGTCTATCTATCTATCTATCTATCTATCTATCTATCTATCTATCTGTATGTCTGTCTATCTATCTATCTATCTATCTATCTATCTATCTATCTATCTATCCATCAATCTATCTATATTTCTGTCTTTCTGTCTGTCTCTATATCTATCTTTCTCTCTCCACTGTCTCTATCTGACTGTCTCTCTGTCTATCTCAACATCTCTGTCTTGATCTCTCTCTTGCTTCCCCTATTTATCTCTCTCTCCCCTTCTCTGTTTCTGTCTGACTGTCTCTCTGTGTTTGTCTATCTGTATGTCCCCCATTTCTGATCTGTCTTTGTCTCCCTGTTGTTTTTTCTCTGTCTGAATGTGCTTCTATTTGTGTTTCTCTCTATGAATGCCATTTTACAAGGCTTTTTTAAATACAGCCCTAAACATCATAATCTGTTCAGTCTTACAGTAAATAAATAGAAACTGAGGTTATGAATTACCTGCAAAGTTAAGGATTTAATGTAGAAACTCTAACTTTGACAGCATCACAGCAGGATAGAGCAATGGATCCTTAAATTAAGGAGAAACATTTGATCATTTGCCATATGAAGATACTTTGGGGGCATCCATAGTAAACCAGTACATTTCAGTTGGAGTTACATAGCAAGGGAAAGAACAGGAAACTAGCACTGTAGCAACGTTGACACAGTCAGTGTTGTGGAGTGACAGACCAGTGAGTTCCCATATAAAAGAGCAATGCATGACACACAATGAAAGTGAAAAGAATGTGGCACAGCAAGATGCTCTGGAACTTTCTACAGAATGCAACTGTAACTCACTGTTAATGACCCTTAGACTGTATGTTGCTAGATTATTACTACTATTATTATTGTGGAATGTAAACTTTCAATTGTAATTCACTGTTAATGACTCAGACTGTACAGTTGCTAGGTTTTATTATTATTATTATTGTAGAATGTAGGATTTTTTTACTGTAGAATGCTGCATAAAGCTGTATGACTTCTTTGCTTTGTATGTGTGTGTATGCTAATATGTTTGTCATTGTTACTGGAGCTTTTATCCCCAGACATCCATTGAAAACGAGTTCTTTTTAGGCCTAGTGGACTTCCCCAGTCATTAAACTGAAATAAATAAATAAATAAATAAATAAATAAAATACTGCCTGCAGGAAATGGAGAACAAAGAATGTACTCTCAGTTTAGAAGAAAATCATCTAAGAGAATAGTTGCTTGATTTAATAGAGATGGATAGACACATTAAGATCAATGAAAGAAATAAGACTACAGAAAGTCAATAAAACCCCAAAAGTTAGAAGATGGATAAAACAAATGAACATAGTAAGTAGGACTGTTCATAGAGATTCAGGTGATACAACAGTAGTAAACAGGATATATTACTGTGCAGCTAAATTAAAAACAGAAAAAGTCTTAACTACAAAACACAGTGTAGTAAGGGAAAGGAAGGGAAGAAATCGAATACCATCATGGAAGTATCAAGTAGAGAAAACTATAAAGCAATTAAGACAAGAAGTGTCACTTTTAGAAGAGTATAGAAGAGGGAACATATCAACAAAAATACTCAGAAAGATAGACATGATAATAGCAATGTGCAGTATTAGAACAGATCAAGATCTATTGTGTACTATTGCAAATAATAAGGCAGAAAAACTTTGAAGATATGCAGATAAATATAAAGGAAAAGTACAAAATAAGCAGTTTATTGATGACCCAAAAAAGTTTTATACAGAATTGGGAAATAAGGCAAAAAGAATTGAAACACCACCAAAAAAAAGAAGAAATAGATATATTTTGGAAATATCTATGAAGATCCTATAGAACATAACAAAGATGATAAATTGATAGAAGAAGTAAAAGAAAGAATAAGAAGTTCAAATGTACAGGATATGAAG
Organism: Protopterus annectens; assembly: GCF_019279795.1. NCBI lineage: Eukaryota > Metazoa > Chordata > Ceratodontiformes > Protopteridae > Protopterus > Protopterus annectens. The sequence continues at coordinate 646,669,242 of NC_056747.1, forward strand.
TGGGATGAAGTAACGGCCAGAGAGATTGAAACAAAGTTAAGACAAACGTCTAATTGGAAAACCCCAGGCCGAGATGCAATTCCTAACTTCTGGCTAAAAAGTATTAACATCTTTACATGAACATTTAGCCATGAGTAAGAAAAAGAAGTTATGTACTTACCATAACGTTCCATGTCTGCAGTCCATCTCGCCTACATTCTTTCTGGATGGGTTCAGAGCCGATTCTCAGCTCCGACTTGGCCGATACTAAAGCTCAAGAGCTTTTACTGGCTCGAGGCTAACCACTATCCCATGGCGCCTCACGGCAATTCCTCAGATCTTGTTTGCAAGAAAGTAAATAGGTACATAATAGTCAGTAACTATGAATAATTATGCCCATACAAATAAAATACTCTGTATTACTATCCATGCAGGTGGATGGACAACTACAACCAGGTCAGACAGCATAATGTATAGTCAACTAGTTCCTCCAGGAAACAGGAAGGGGGAAGGAGGGTGGGACGCAAGAATGTAGGTGAGATGGACTACAAACATGGAATATTATGGTAAGTACATAACTTCTTTATGTTATGTAGTCCTATCTCGCCATAATTTTTGCTGGATGGGATAGCGTCCCTAGCACCTTTATCCCCCGGGTGGCTCAAGTGAAGAGATTCTTCAGCATAGTGGACCCAAAGGATGACCTGTCCCGGGAGGCCAAATCCAATTTGTAATGAGTGACAAACGTATGAGGTCTTGCCCAAGTAGCTGCTGCACAAATGGTATCAATTGGGAGTTTAGATCTAAAGGCATATGAAGTAGATACTGCTCTGGTTGAATGGCCTTTAACTTTGGCTGGTAATTGTTTGCCAGCAGCTCTGTAAGCAAAGGAAATGCAGTTTGAAAGCCATTTAGACAAGGTGACCTTAGAAATAGGCAAACCTTTATTTTTGTCTGAAAAGGAAACAAATAATTGGTCAGATGTTCAAAATTCTTTAGTCCTGTGCAGGTAAAACCTGAGAATTCTGTGGACATCCAGTTGGTGTAGTCTGTATTCTGATTTATTAGAATTATTTGGGAAGAAAATTGGTAGTTCGATAGTTGCGTTGAGATTATGCTCTGAACATACCTTAGGAAGAAAGGAAGGATTAGTTCTAAGTGAGACTCTGTCCTTATGGAACACAATGTAAGGAGGTCGAATGGTGAGGGCTTGCAATTCAGATACTCTCCTGGCCGAAATTATAGCCACTAGGAACAATGTCTTCCAAGACAAGAATTTCAGATTCGATGAAGAAGAGGGTTCAAAGGATGGAGAAATTAAAGATGTAAGAACTAGGTTTAGGTCCCACGGTTCCAGTGGTTAACTGATTGGAGGCCTGAGAAGGAGGACTCCTTTCAGAAAGCTTTTGCATAAAGAGTGAGACATGATTGGATTTCCCATGAAGCCAAAATGATAATTAGAGATGGCAGTTAACTGAACTCTAATAGTAGCAGCTGCTGCTCCTTCATGAAAAATAGATGACAGGAAGGACAGGATAGACTCTATAGGAGCTGAGTAGGGAAACACAAAGTCATAAAATACCAGGATTTGCAGGCAGACACAAGGGCACTGTGGAAAAAGGTTACCCAGACAGTTCCAACAGTACTAGGAGCAATGGGTCTTATAAAAAAGAATTCAAAATCGTATTTAGATATGTTATCAATATATGTAACTATGTATAAGTTGCAGAAGGAGTTATTATTGGGCATACTGTGGGTGCTGCAAAGAGCACTTCTGGCTAACATCAAAGACTGAAACAATACTAATTTCATGAACTTTAACCATATTTTGACTAAGGAATGGGGTCCATTCCCATGGGTCTACTTCACAATGTTGAAAGCCGACAATATCAAAGCTGATATTGTCGGCACCACAACATCAAAAGCGCAGAACATCGTGCAGGTAAATGGATTTCCGTTTACCTCAATGTAGTGCAGTCTCAGAGTTGGAATATTTAAGTGGGGGTGTGGGTGTGGGGGGCACTAGTTTTTTGTTTTTTTAAACATTATTTGATGTTTTACTACATTTCCATTTACTGGAATATAATTTCCTGGTGGAAGGTTGGTGTGAAGAAATCAGAATGTGTTTAACTGAAGAGCAAAGGGAAATACACCTGGCTATTCGTGGAACTGCAGCAGCCATGCTGTCAATTTCAGGGTTTGGATAGTAGGGTGGAACTGTCCTGATTGATGAATCAGGAGGTCTGAGGATGGTTCCAGAATCCATGGTTCCTCCAATAGATAGGGCTACAGGAAGGGAAACCACACTTGGCAAGGCCAGTAAGGCGCAATGAAGATCAGGGTACACTTCAACAGTCTTACTTTTTGAATTACTTTTGGAATGAGAGGAAAAGGTGGAAAAGCATAAAGGAGTCCCAGAGGCCAATTGTGGACCAAAGCATCCCTGGGTGACATCCCCGGATGGGGAATTAGGGCAAAGTAGCTGCTGCATTTGGTGTTCATGTATGTGGAGAATAGATTGGTTCCCCCTTGCTTGTTTATGTACCACACTACAGATATGTTGTCTGATTGAATCGCAATTGTCCCAGTGGGAAGAGAACTGTGAAATACTTGCAACACATACAGCACTGCTCTCATCTCCAGAACATTTATGTGTAAGTGTTTCTCATGATCCTGCCAAGTACCTTGGACCATCATTCCCGGATAATGCACCCCCCCAATCTGGGAGGCGTCCGTGGTCAAGACTACATTTTCTTGAGAGGGAGCAAGAAGGCGACCTAGATGAAGTTGATCTGCATGTAACCACCATGTTAGATCCTTCTTCCAGGATTTTCTGATGAGTATTTGGTAAGACAGGGGAAGATCCTGCATTGACTACTGGGCAAATAGTAGCCAGTGAAGTACCCTCATGTGCAGATGGGCTAGGGGAACTAAGAGAATGGTGGAGGCCATAGTTCCTAGGACCTGAAGGACTATCCTGGCCTGTACTTTGTCTCTCTTCAGCAAGAATCTGACTTGGTCATGTAATGATTCTATCCTTTCTGGTGTCAGTTTTGCTATCATGGTGGCTGATGACAGGTGAACTTGATTTTTTTAATTATATGTGATTTTAACTTGTATAAGTGTTTTACTTTGAGTTGCTTTTTATAGGGATCTAATGAAGTGGTAACCCCGCAAAAGCGCTCATCCTTTTGTAATAAAGAACAGTTTTAGGATGTTTTTTGGCTTTTTCTCAGCTTTGTTGGTGTGCTCACATCTTGTTTTTAAGCCTTGATTTTTGCTGTTTGTGAGCCAACTTTGGCAGGTATGTACTGTTTATTTTATTTTGTTTCATCCAAATCAGTGTCTGATGTGACAGACTCAGGTGAGTCAATGTGCATCCTCTTACAAAGTATCTTCTGAGGAAGTCCCCAGTGGGATAATCTGGTGCGTTCTCGGAAGAGGGGACACCTCCAATGGGAGCTGCTTGAGTCTCTGATTCCCTACGCTGAAGGGCTGGCAAGGGAGGAGAGGTTGCCGCCGGCTGCTGATGGCACATTGACTCTAAAGGCAGGGCTTTGGCACTAGACAAAGCTTTATCTATTGCTTCAAAGGCCTTTCCACCCCGCTCTGAAGATGACCTTCATTCCAAAAAGATGTAAGGTTAGCTCCGAGCAGAAGGGACAGGCTCCGAAGCAGACGTGGGAACCGAGCTCAGTCGAGCCGAAGCACTGAGAGGGAGGGTCAGTTCCGAAGAAAAACCAGGGTGACTATCCCTCTCGGAGTTGACCCGAGAGCATCAGCTCCCAGATTCCTTGGCTCCAGACTGAGCTGCAGAGGATAGAGTTATTGGTTCCGAGGAAGCAGGAAGAATTCTTGGAACCAAAGGATCCAACACAGAAGAACCCAAAGTGTTTGGATCCGAGAGCGAAGCAGTCAGAGGAAGAGCAGTAGTTTGTAGAAGGGATGGCTCTGTAGCCTTTGGGTCCAGAAGACCTCACTTTTTAGCCAGAGTTGGGTCACAGAGAAATCCTCTTCACCACCTGCTCAATGTCCTCATCTGAAAGTGTCCTGGAGGAACGGGTGGAGACAGAAGGAGATCTCCCCCTTTCTAAAATAGGAGACCTCAACGTTGGTGAAAAAGGGTCGACAATAGGAGAGTGTCTCGATACTGAAGAAACCGATGGCACTGAGACAGAAGAAGCTGAATCAGATCCAGAACGCCTTGGCTCTGTTGCCTTAGACTTTTTCGATGCCACCGAAGCTGGAACCGAAGATTTTCTCTTCACAATTTTGAGAGCTGTCTGACCAAGTTCCAGCTGTTCCTGGAAGGAACTGGTCATAAGACCCTTGTCTATTAATTTACGTTTCCTCTCATTAAGAACCCTAGTACTGAAGGAATGGCAAAAGGTACAGGGTTCTTGTAAGTGAGCCTCTCCCAGACAGTACACACAACTAGTGTGACTGTCAGTCAATGACATTTTTTGTGAACATTTGTCACATTTCTTTAATCCCGAAGGGTAGTGTTCCTTATGTTCTCTGTCTTTCTCTTTGGACATACTGACAAAGAAAAAAACAAGGCTAACAACAATTTTCAATAACAACAACACTAACACTAACTAAAACTAACAGTAAAGTTATGAAGAGAAGAAAGTTTTTTTTCTGTTTACTTTAAAAGGTAAAAGGGCTAGCACACAAGGAGGAAAAGCCCTCTAATTTAAATGGGCAACTACGGCCCTCTAACTAAAATGGGCTGTACAATCCTAAAAGAGTGGAATAGGGGATCAAGCACTCAACAGCAAACACACAGGTAACCACTAACAACTATTAAAGGTAGAAAGTGAAGAAAAAAACAAGAAATAAAATTTATCAAAAAATCTTCTACTTCGCCGAGCCAGTAAGGAGACAACCTCGAAGCTTTCATGGCAAGCAAGATCTGGGGATTTGCCGTGTGGCACCATTGTATAGGGGTTAGCCTCGAGCCAGTAAAAGGTCTCAAGCTTTAGTATCCGCTGAGTCGGAGCCAAGGAGTGGCTCTGAACCCATCCGGCAAGAATTATGTCGAGATAGGGCTACATAACATCTATTAATATGTGCACCCTGAACAGACACCAGCCTAGTTAACAACAGGAAAAACAATGCTCCAGCTTAAGAGTGAACCTGCAAGCTATCCTAAAAACTATAGACCAATAACTTGCCTTCCAAAGATGTATAAACTATACACTGGAATTGATGCCGACAGAATTTCTAGTCATTTAGAAGAAAACTCAATCATGGCAATAGAACAAAGGGGTAACAAAAGAAAGTCATATGGAACAAAGGATCATTTGTTGTCAAATAAAGTCATAATGGAGAACTGGAAAAAGGGGAATAATCTAAGTATGGTATGGAAAACATTTGACAGTATCCCACATTCATGGATAAAAAGAGTGCTTAAAAATGTATAAGATACACCCTACACTGATCGATTACATTACAGCGACCATGAAACAGTGGCAAACCACTCGGGTCTATATCAGAACATCGAAGTATTAAAACTTCGAATGTTCTGATATCGAACACTATTCAGCAAATGCTAAGAATAGCGAAGCTGCAGAACAGCAAATTCTTTCCTCGGGAAATAATTCGGTTGGCCGTTTCTGTGCCTTCGCTATTCTTAGCGCTGTGGTAGAAAGTTACAGGTTGGGTTCAGGTAAGTGTGAAATTGTTTGTACGTTAGGATTAGGGGTGGGTTAAGTGAGTTAGGGTTAGGGCGCGGGTTAGGCGTGTGTGCGATAGTGACAGACTTTAGGGTTAGGGGCGGTTTAAGTGAGTTAGGGTTAGGACACGGATTAGGTGAGTGTGCGATAGTGACGGACCTTAGGGTTAGGGTTTGGGTTAAGGTAAGTGGGTAGATAGTAGTGTATGTTTAGTTTAGTGTAGCGTTAGATGTAGGAATTTAAGTGTATGTGTGTGGTTGCTGTTTGTTTGATGTGCTTGTGTTGTGTGTATGTGTTTCGGAGCAGCAAATTTTTTCCATGGGAAAAAATTTGCTGTTCTGAATGTTTGATATTTTCATGTTTAGATGTTTTGGGGCGGATGAAATAGCGTTCGCTATTTTCATCTTTCGATAACGTGATATAAACACAACCACTCTGCAGTTAAACCACGATAAAAGAGAAATTATTATTCCAGGGATAAAAATTCAAAAGGGGGATATTCCAGGGTGACTCTCTGTCACTGCTGCTATTCTGTCTTGCCGTTAACCCATTAAGCTGTCTACTTAACAGATTAGGTCATGGCTATAATTTGGCTCCCAGAAAACAACAAAGTGTAAAGACTTCTTATCTTCTTTTTGTAGATTAATTAAAACTATATAGTTCGTCATATGAGGAACTAAAAGCACAAATGCAAGTTGTCAAAAAGTTTTCAGATGATATAATAATGTCTTGTTTTTTATAAATGCGCAAAAGCAGCCTTTAAAGCAGGAAATCTGCAGCACCAAGAAAACATCAGTTTGGGACAGGAATGTGATATAAAAGAACTTGAGCAAGAGGGAGTATATAAATATTTGGAAATTGATGAAGGATGAACAGTAAAAGATGAACAAATGTGAATAAAACTTAATAAGGAATATTTTAAAAGATTAAAATTAATACTGAAAACAGTGTTGACATCTAGGAACAAAGTCCAAGCTACAAACCAATTTGCTCTTCCTGTCCTAACTTACAGTTTTAGAGTGACTGACTGGCCCCAAATGATGTTGAATAGGTTAAACAGGAAAACAAGAAGGATGCTTCATGCTCATCAGATGATTTATAAAAATCAGTGTATATCAAGACTATATATTCCCCGTTCTGAAGGAGGTATGGGCCTCCTTGAAATTGATTACTGATCTCACAAGATCAAAACATAGTGAAAGTTTTGAAACATGAGGAGAATAAGTCTAAGATGACTTCCCTGCTTAGTTTAGCAGAAGCATATCAGTGTCGGGCAGGAATGGAAGTCAAACCAGAAGTACATAAAAATCAGGCAGCAACTGAAGGTGCAAAAAAAAAACAAAAGAAAGAATATAAGGTGAAAAATCAGATAAGAAGGCAAGAAATGTGGACACTGAATAAATATAGTTGTACATTTAGAAAAATCTTGGAACAATCTCATGTTGATCAGGGATAAACTCAGGAATGGTTAAGGAGAGGTGAATTTAAACCAAAAAACGAAAGGCTAATACTGGTGCCCCAAGACAGTGGACTACATACATGTTGGTTTACAAAGTCCATTGAACATGTAGGAGAAAAAGGCAAATGTAGGTTTTGTAAAACAGAATTGGAAATAGTCGCACATCTTGTTGCTGGTTATGATACATTAATAGCAGAAGGACTGTATAATGAAAGTTATAACAATGTGGCAAGATTACTGCATTAGGGATTGTGTAAATATTATAATACTGAAGTAGCTGAAAAACATTGGAAACCTGTGCCACAAAGCATTATAGAAAATTATGAAGTTTATATCACGTGGGATCATCCATTACCAATAGTTCAAAAAACAGATGTGAGAAAACCAGATATAGTGGTCCATGAAGACAAAAGTAGCATTGATTATTGAAATTGCTACACCCAGTGAATACAGTGTCTTATGCAGAGAAACACAAAGTCATAAAATACCAGGATTTGCAGGCAGACGCAAGGGCACTGTGGAAAAAGGTTACCCAGACAGTTCCAACAGTACTAGGAGCAATGGGTCTTATAAAAAAGAATTCAAAATCGTATTTAGATATGTTATCAATATATGTAACTATGTATAAGTTGCAGAAGGAGTTATTATTGGGCATACTGTGGGTGCTGCAAAGAGCACTTCTGGCTAACATCAAAGACTGAAACAATACTAATTTCATGAACTTTAACCATATTTTGACTAAGGAATGGGGTCCATTCCCATGGGTCTACTTCACAATGTTGAAAGCCGACAATATCGAAGCTGATATTGTCGGCACCACAACATCAAAAGCGCAGAACATCGTGCAGGTATATGGATTTCCGTTTACCTCAATGTAGTGCAGTCTCGGAGTTGGAATATTTAAGTGGGGGGGGGGGCACTAGTTTTTTGTTTTTTAAACATTATTTGATGTTTTACTACATCGATCACTAAAGGTCGACCTTTAGTGATTCGATGTAGTAAGATTTCGATAATGTGATATAGACGCCATTCCCATCATGTTATTAGAAACCCAAAAGACTTGGAGAAATTAAAAAAAAAAAAAAAGGGAGAATCGGAGACTCATCCTGCTCTTGGTTTATCTATAACGTTAGGGTTATGATGAAAGCTAGAAACAAAGTCTGGATCACTCAGAAGTATGTACTCATACTCTGGGGAAATGAAAGTCAGCAATGTATATCTCCAACAACAGCGTAACATTGCAGTCAAAGTAGCAAAAGCTATCTAATTCAAGTAAAAGTAATTTTCAGCTATTTCTACAGGGTAAACAGTAGGCACTCACCCTCCCCTGCTACATAACCCAAGTTATCTAATTTATTTATCAGAGTTGACGCTAAAATCAAAAAGATGAATATCTCTTTCTGCAGTCTAACCTGTATCCTAAGAAATTGCTCTACCACTTTTTGCCTTGCAGTCACTCATAATATCAAACCCAAGAAGTTGTCACAACATTTGTCTTTGAGGAATGACTTTCTGAATCCAAAGACTTTCTCACTGTAGTGCTAAAGGTACAATTTGACTGCCCCCAAGGCAAGGATGACATCAGAGTTAGAATAATCTATGTAAGTAAGAGGAGTAGGTGAATTCCCCCACATAAAAATCCCAACATACTAAAATGTACTCTGTCATATATCTATTTACTAGATGGCAGAAGCCAATAAGTCTGTCTATTCTGCCTTTAAATGCATTTAATATTCTACCGCAACATCTGTACCTTTACCTCTTCTCTTCCTGGCCTATTCTTTCTCGACTGCCTCTGTGCTTTCCCTCTCACTACCTGTTCTAGCTGTCCATTCCATTGGGCCACAGCCTTCTCTGTGAATAAAAACTACAGGAGATGCAGAGAGAATATTCAGCTCACATATTCGATTATCTGTACAGTCATTTTCTCCCCCTGTAATCATTCCTTTTCAGATTACTCATTCACATCTCCCTGACATGATCTTGTGCTCCCATTTTTTCATCTTTTAAATAACTGAATTCCTTACACTCAAGAACCATTTTTTGGGGATAATTCAGTAGGGCTTTCTGGTTGTCACTTGCTCAGAATGATCATTAGCAGCCTTAGTCCTGTGTGTTAAACAATCAGACCATGTGATGTTCCCCAGTGCCTTAGTCTTTGGTCATGTCATATCATTTCACCCCAGAAATCCATATTTCAGATTCCCAAATTTGACATTTCACCTGACCCACAAACAAGTCCTGTTCAATCATCTGCACAAACTGACACCTTCTCTTATTTTAAAATGCCACCCACAGATAGCACCCTACTTCTTACATAAATTCTAAGGTTCCTCAAGATATTTGTGTCCTTCTTTTCTAAAAATGGCTACACTATTACTGCAGCCACCCATAAATCCAGAAGAACACGTCAGTTAACTTTCCTCCCATCTCTAAATCTCTCACGAAAAAGTACACAAGTAACTTATATGGAACCCATTTAGAAATGCAGCACTTGTTCACCTACTGTGTAGTTTTAATGTTGGCTACAGTACCTGTGTTGTGGAGATGCTGTACATGTAAGTCTCTGGTCATAATATAAGTCAGCTAGTGTTATAAAAAGTGGCTCCATATGTGAGTACTGCTCAATCCGTGTTCTATTATAAGTGGCTTCTAAATTGATATTTGTCTTTATCTGTGAAACTTCAAACCATACTATGTGTAAAAACAAAAAACAGGTAGACATAAAGTTTACAACTCACATGAAATTTGCACAACTACTAGTGAAGTCTCAGGAAAATGTGAAGATTTGAAGCCAACCACTGAGTTGCAGTCTGCTGATACAGAAAGAGCTGAGCACCTTCTTTTTTTTGGAAATGGCATTTATTTGGATAAGCATATGATGACATTACTTGATGTTATGAATGTTTGAGATGTTTAAACATATGATTACTTCAGAACCTGGTTCAACCAGAATAAACTAAGGATACAGACTATGACCAGAGTCTAAAAATATAAAACAGAGCTTCAACAAGTAATCGTAGCAGGATTTTAATTTAATCATTACAATCAGAAGGCCAACAAAACCATGATAGGTTAAGCAGATGAACTGAGTATGCTATAAATGGGGAATTTGGTGAAAATCTGAATGAAGCACTCACAGAAAGCGGAATGATATTCACAGCTTGTCAGAAAAAACAACTACTCTAGAAATCTAGTGTTTTCCAAGCATTATAAATTTCTTTAAGTTTGGTACCCACACAGACGTATACAACTTATTATGCATGAGGTAAACGTCCTTGGAGAACATAAACTTCAAATTCAGACAAATCCTACAAATGCTAAAATGTTTTGCAACCAATGTAACAGTAAAAATCAATTTCTCCTAAGTTTTTAATTATAAAGAGACTAAATTCTGGGAAAGTATTAGTGTGACACAAAGCAAGCATTTCATGGTGATCAGTTTTAATAAGCTACAAAAGTATTATGGAAAATACTAAATATATATATATATATATATATATATATATATATATATATATATACATACACACACCCCATTTCACCGAGTTACATTTCACTGAATGTAAGTACTATTGGGCAAATAAAATATATATATATATCCTTTTCCCCACTTTAGTGCAATCCTGGAGTGAATATATGTAGTTGGGGGGGCACTGCCACCCACACTGGGGGGTGTGGGGGTGTATAGTCTCACACCTACTTAGCTTTTATATTTATGAATCTCATTTCAATGAAAGCTAACAATATAAAACCAAAAGTAGGTGGGGGCTACACCCCAAAATGTGGGGGGGCTGTACCCCCACCCCTCAACTACATATACTAACTCCAGGATCACAGCACTACAGTGGGGAAAAGGGTATATATGTTTTATTTTCCCAACACTACTTACATTCAGTGAAATGTGATTCAGTGAAATGAGTTTTCAGTGATTTGAGCTTTCAGCAATTTCATGTGAGTGTTTTTATATATATATATATATATATATATATATATATATATATATGTATCTATCAAAGAAAACGTTTGTGAAAATGACAATGAATTACTAATACTTGAAGCAATAACAAAGAAAAAGAATAATTTTTGTCTACCATCAATGCAAATTAAAAAATATGAACATGGAGACTGATACAGGTGCAGCAGTGTCTACTATGTCTGAAAGAATGTTTCATTAAGTGCTTCCTAAGAAATGCTTGCAGAATATTGCAGTGTAGTTGTTGCTTTGTGCTGTTTAATGTCTTATATGAATTTTGAAAAGTCTACAACTCTGAGCAAGAATGGCTTGATGTAGAATGGATTAACAGTCCAGTGAAGGAAAGCAAATGGCCAGTTCCAAATGCTGCTGTTCTAAAAAGGACATTGCATACATTTTGTGGTTATTGCACAATATAAATCAGGCTGCAAGCGCTAAAACATACCCTCTGCCTACATGGAAAATTTTCTGGTCATGTTGACTGTTGGAAGTGTTCTTCAAACTAGATAAGCAAATGCTTATCAAAAAGTAGTCAGGCAGTACCTGCAAATGGTCAGTTGTGATCAGTGTAATACACTAGTAAACAAATGTAAACTAAATTAATTATCACTTATTGATAGTCATAAAAAATAATATTAACACTATCACAGTATAAGAGATTATGATTTGGTGTGAGCTCAGAACCATCAGTGACAAATAACTGAAAATACATTCAAACATTGGATTATGATTATGTACTTGCATGATTTGTTGATTCAAAAACAGAAAGTGAGTATGTCAGTAATTCACATCATGTGGAGGAAAAGCTGCAAGATTATGGACTGAAAGTTAAGAAAAAGTTTGACAAGCTGCAGATAATACGCGCAACATGTACTGGGCAGGAAAGAGATACATCAGTCAGCTCTGGAGTTGCACAGACATAAAGCCTTGACTATGACTCAGGCAACCTCAATTCAGTTATAAGCTTGGGAGCCTCACAGATCTAGCACAGTGGAGACTTGAGAAAGCTGCATGTGGTGCTAACCAGTAAGTAGGTGTGGACTGTCCTGCTGACTTATATCCCTTGCAGGAGTAAGGGACACCCTAGCTCTGACTCTCACTACATGTCCTATATAAGGAGTGCAAACTGAGCATGTACAAAGTGGTAAGTGATCTAAAGGCAGAAAATATCATGACTGCCTTGGTGATGGTTCCTCCACCCAAAGGGTGTAGAGGGATTTGACTGAAGGTAGAGAACCTGATGATCAGGGGGTGGAAGAAAAAGGAAAGGGATGTGATTTCCAAAGAGAAAGTGAAGACCATTCAAGAGCCGCACAACATGTTTCAGTTACAGGAGTTTCTTGGTTTCATTAATTATTATAGAAAGTTCATGCGAAATCAAAGCTGTATTAACTCTATTATGTACAGTGATGAAAGAAAAAATGTGGGAAGTGGAAACAACTTGAGCACAATTCTTTCAGAAAATGAAAAGGAATGCTAAATAAGGTATTTGGTACACTATGATTATGAGTTAGCATTTCCATTTGCTTGTGATGTCTTTTCCTAAGATACAGGTGCAATAATTCAGGTCATGCCTCCATGAGATGAAAGGTCAACTGCATATACATTCAGAATGGTATCTCCTACTGAAAAGTACTCTCACACTGGGAATAAAGATCTTGCTTTAACTTTTTAACTACAGAAATAACCATGCAGAAAAAAAAATGATTACTCACTATAAACCTTTGTTAACATTGTTTGGTGAGCATGGATTACCAACTATGGCAACAGCAGCAATTCAGAGATGGGTTATATTCCTGTCAGCCTATGCCTATCAAATAGAATACTGTTTCAATAGCCACGGTCTCTCAAGAATTCTGTTACCTAAAACTTCAGCTAAAGCTACAAAACAAAAATCACAGACTGTGAATGTTTTGAGAGAGGAACATTTTGAGAACATTGCTATTAAAGTATTACCAACAGCACATGTAATAAGAATGGAAAATATCATTGCTAGCCAGCAGGCAGTATAAACACTGACTCTTGGTCAATTGGTCATATTGACTAAAGTTGATGTGATACCCTAACACCATGTAAAAATGGGAAAAGGGGGGTAGATGACAATGGCAATTGGTAACCTAGAAGGGACTTGAAAAGTTATTTTACCAAAACCGAGAAGATCTATATTGCAAGAATTCCACACTGGGGAAAAAATGAAAGAATTAATTAGAAAAGTTCTCCGGTGGCTAGAAGAAGAAACTGACAGTCCCTGGGATTCACAAAGATTCTCTCCACCCACACTAATTAGCCAACATGGGTTAATCCACTTGTGCGATAGAAAATCTTCATTTCAGAGACATGGTAAAGCAGCACAGAAAAACACCTCATCATCAGCTATTACCGTGTGTCTGAATCATATACTGCACAGTCAGACCTGGCAGCACTAGTGTTCTTCGTATCAGCCCATGCATTGCAGTAGCACAGGAGCCCCACTTCACAAACATACAAAGATTCAGACACCAATCTGCACACAGAAGCAGATGCACAGATACACATTCCCACAAACACATACACAATCAAGCATCCATAAACAAGCCTCCATTGTTCACTCAGATTCACAAAAATACGCATCCACACACCCATTCCAACATGCATAAACACCGAAATGCACATTCATGCTCCTACAAACACATACACATCCGCACATGGCTCCACCGGATTTACTTTAAATAACCGAAGATCAGAACAGTGATGTTCATTTTCGCAAGACTGAAAATACGGAAACCTCACATACCCAAATGTTGAAGCTTTCCTAGGGTAAGTAAACACTTGCCCAATGTGCCCTTTTCTCCACTGTAGTGCAACACCAGAGTTGTTTTATATAGTTGGTGGGGGTGTGAGGGGAGCAGCTTAAGTTTGGCAAATGCTTACTTACCCTGGGAAAGCTTTGGTGTTCAGGTATGTGAGGTTTTGGTATTTTCAGTCTCGCAAAAATGAACGTCAGTGTTCTGATATTTGCTTATTTAAAGTAGATCCAGCTCCATCATACTAACCTGTACTGCAGGTACTCTTGCGGGGGTGAATGCATGAAAGCTATAAAAAGATGGCATTCATTTTTATCTCCTACAGTAAAAATTAGCTCAGCACAGCAAATTAATAAGGAGCCACTACTATTTCCTGGAGAGAGACATTTAGTTCTTTCTAAGAGACATATGCAAGCTAAATAGTCTGCAGATTTTATTTGAATGGGCTTGTATTTTTATTAAGAATGGTAGGTTATAGTCTAGCTTAACTGGAGGGATTTTTTTCTCCTATGGCAATGTGGCCTTTCACAAAGAGAAGTCTGCAGGTAGAATATGAGGGTTTTTTTTATGCAAAGCACACCTTAAGGCAAAGCTCTTCAGTATACTAATGGACATTTTAGTATAAGAACCAGACAGACATCAAAGTACCTGTAGTTATTTACTTGATAAATAATTTGTTTGTTTGTCTGTAATGTGTGTGTACATGGTGGTGGGGGGGACAGTCTTTCATCACAATGATTAGTGTTTTGAATATGGAGGATCTCATTAATATCCTTCTTAAATTTTGTAATGAATGACCACCAATAATCTCCCAGCCAGACAAAGAAATAAACCTTAATAGGGTTATCTCTGAAACCATGTTACTGAATTGTCTATAAGAGCAAGCTACTTGTAATTGTTTCCAAGATTCCAGATAACTGTCTTTTAGTCCTCTGGCAGTTCTCACATTTAGTCTCACTTACTGTCTTCCTGGCTTCTATAATATGTACTGCCCCCCTTTTGTTAGGAGACATGCCTGCATCACTTGCACTCCTTGGTATTGTATGTCTGGACAGTTTTCTTCTTTAACTTTTTGTCCCCGTGCCTGTCAGGTATTAAACCCTCCCCTAACAGGCTTAGCCAATTCAATCCCTGATACAGGAGACATACCTAGTATAGTACAGTAAGGGGTAAGAGTCACCTGGAGAAGCCATCATACAGGTGGCCATGAGGGGCTGCTTGTGCCCTTGCCAGCAAACCAGTAATTGAGAGTGTACTGTTTATGACTATACTCCCTCCCCAAGTGGCACTGTGTGCATCTACATCTCCACATAGATCACCTATGGACCTCAGCCTTGCTCACATCCTCTGTGTTACATTCAGCAGCAAAAATTACTGTAACTGGCTTGCATGGCCACTGCCTCTACAACCTCCCAGCACCTCCTTCTTTGCTTTAAATAAATTGCCACTTGCCCAAGGCAACTGTGAGAAGCCAAAAAACACCTCCACCCCACCCCCAACGACTGTCATGCTCATTTTCCTCCCACCAGCTCTATCAACCTCTAAAGCCACTACTCATAATTGGGTTGCTATCAGGGATTTATCCTTCTGCACCATTGACCTGGCTAACTCTAGATATTTAATTATATATTCTTCGGTATAATGTATGCTGAGAAGCATCCAGACTTTGGTGCTATTTTCTGTCATTTTAATTTCATAATTGTGGCATATAGCACTGATTAGCCACATCTATTATTAATATATATATATATATATATATATATACATACATAATATATATATATGTGTATGTGTGTGTGTGTGTCTGTATGTATATATATATATATATATATATATTTTTTTTTTTTGCTTTACTTCTGTGTCTAAACACTGATTATTTACTATTCTCATTCACACTAGCTGGTAACTGAATTCATGTATCTATGCATAATCTGTTCTTTTCTGTTTGTCTTTATCTGTGATACAAGTCAATGGACACTTGGACCAGACCAGTCCACTTATACTGTTATAAAATTAATAAATCAACAAGGCTAGAAATGCCCTTAAGATAATGTATTTTCATCCTTTGCTGTCCTTAAATCACTGATGCCCACGCCCAAAAAGTGTGAAAGGAACCATTATACACACTCTTCAGATTCCAAATATATCAAAGTTCTGACAGTCTAAGCAATGCTGTGTATTTATGAAAACACACTTTAAAGTTCTTGTTTTAGAAAGAATTATGACAAGAAAGATCCTCTGTATATCATTCCTATGAGCTGATTTGTCTTTGATACAGATTATATCCTTAGATCAGGAGTAAATTCTTAATATCCTTAAAAGGCAACTCTTGTACTCAGTACCCCACTGAAAATGCTATACAAAATATTCTCCAGGGTTTTAAGCAGACATATTCTAAAGAAGATAATACAGAAATCTAACATTCAGCAGAATGATAAAGCAAATGAAGCATGTCCCTAATAAGTGCTTTAGCTAAGAATGGGAGAAATGAATCACAGAATTTAAGCTCACCAAAACACATCAGCTGTTTCAGAAAAAAATCAAACTGCTTCAGCTCAAACACTGCTTGTACAAACAGGTATTAACAATTAGAAACAAATTGCAGGGACTCAGACATGGGACTCAAGTGCAGAAAACTTGCCAATTAGCAAAGGACGTCTTAAAATAAATTTACTTGAAAAAAGATTCAAGAGACACATTTTCTCTTCTCAAAACATTGCTTTATTCCGTCATCTCCTGTGCATATAAGCTGTAGTTCATATTGTCATAAACAGCTGCTGCCTAACAAAGCTTCTCTTACAAAGACTGTGAACTAAAGGGCCACCCTTCATCAAGCTCTTTAATTGTCATAACATTCATCTTATTACCTATACTTCACCAATACACATAAAAAAATGATACAATTAAACTGCACAACTTTCTGACCTAGAGTAAAGTAATATAAAAATGTACTCCTGCATGTAAAAACTGCATTTAAAGCTGTGGACTTTTCAAAACTAAAGTAAGACATAAAACAATACAAAGAAACAGCTGCACTGCCTACGCAAATAAATAAGTAAATACCTTCTGGAGCGCCTTCTGTGTGGAGTCTGCATGTCCTCCCCGTGGTCGAGTGACATTAAAGACATGCAGGTAGGTGCGTGCATGAATGGGTACGCATTTTTTGAAGGTTGGGCATCGGGCTGGCAACTCAACACCGTAAAAATCCACTGCCAATCATTAGCGGACGGGAGTTCCGCTGTGGTGACCCCTGACCAGGAAAAGCCAAAAGATTTTTTAATAGTTGAATGAAAAAATACAAATTTACATTCAGGACAAAAAAAAAGGTTGGAGATTCAGACCTGAAACTCAACTTCAGATGCTTTGTGTCGTCAGTGAATAAAAGACTTCTAATAAACATCTAGCTGTCTAGTCTATCATGAAATGAACTAGCTCTACATTACTCTTCAAGAAATAAACACAAGAAAGTACTGTAATCAATCACCACTCTGGAAATGGCTTTTCTAGTCAGAAACTGACAGGAAAGATATTCCATATTCAAAGGGGCATTTAACATAGAATTTTCAGCTGCATGGATAAGACAATCTGGCTACAGCAGTAACACAGAAGTGGACTCTGCCTGCAGTCAATCCTTTCCTCATGAACAGCATCTGTTTTACTGCACAGAGAATTATCTGAAGAAGTCAGTATACTAGGGTGGCAGTATAATCCTACCAGTATAGTGAAGCTATGCATTTAAATCTTATTTTTACAAATGTATGACATGGAATTTTGCAAGTACAGTTAACAACATTAAGCTGAATGTGCTTTAAGGTTTAATACACCTCTGCAGCCATGGTGTGTGTATCACTTCTACAGTAAATCTGGCTATACCATGATAGGCTGTCTGCAGTACTACAGTGCAGACAGAAGACTGTGAATTACAAAACAGAAAGACTCCATAATGAAGAAGTGTCAGGAACATTACACTAGCTGTCTTTATACTGGCAGACAGTGTGAGAATGTGGTTTCCCCTGTGTATTATTCCTATAAGCTCATTTGAATTTGATACAGATTTTTCTATCCTGAGATCAGAAGTTCTTTAAGTATGATCTCAGATGCCTTGCCTTGATAACACTATCATCCTGCATGTTCATTTTTAAGTGAATGCAAGGTGCTCTCAGCAGTTAACAGCTTCCACTATGAGATCCTGAAATGCAATAATTTACAAAGTACTTAAAATGATCATAAAAGGTCAAAAACAATTGTGTCACTTAAAGCAATAGCTTAAATTGGCAACATTTTTTTCACAAGGAAAAGCCCCCTACACTGCCCACAGGAGAGAAAAGCCACAGACCAACTCCAATGTAGCACAAAACTAGATAAAACAGGAACATTCCAGAACAGCACATCTCAGTCTTATGATGCTTACTTTCACAGCAGTAATAGCTAGAAAGTAACTTCCAAGGTGTTACACTTTGAAGATACATAGAACAGACCAATGACCAGAATGCAGTTAGTTCTGGGAGTCCTCAACACAAATCAAGAAGTTAAAAAAAAAAGAAGTTAGTTTGCCAGGAGATTTCTGCGGCAGCACTTTGTATGTAATCAGAGAAGCACAATAATTTGGAGTTATCAGCATCTTTTCCATTCAAAAAGCAGATAAGGCATCCCAAAATAGCTAACTGTAGAATCCAAAAAGCATCTGAAAACAGAGCTCTAAACTACGGACATATTTTAATAAAATCCATTAAAAATCAAGTAAAATCACAAGACAAAAAAGGAAACACACACACATTTGAGACTAGTTCTAGTTTGTAGTCTAGTCTTGCTGAAGATGTTGAGGAGACCACTTCCCTTTAAAGGGAATTAATGCTTGTTTTCTTCTAGGAACTTATAACAGTAAGGGTTTAACCCTCTTTAGCTAGAGGTAGCTAGATGGGGGTTCAGTACTCTTTAGCTGCATGTAGTATATATTCATCTAGCTTATGTAGAAATTGTAGTAGTCTTTTGCTACAGGTAGTTAAACTTATGCATCTAGTTTAGGTAGAGGTTTTCATTAAATATTTCTGTGTAATTAATGGTTATTTTGATATTCCTTGTGAACGTTCTCATTCCCCTACACATTTAATATATATTTTTAATGTTTACTTTAATAGTTAAGTAAATTTCATTTATTTATTTTAAGCTTTTGTGGCTGGTCTTTAGTGTATATGCATTTTTATTCTTATTTGAGAAGAAGATTATTATCACTTATGTGTAGCTTAACAAGTTATGCCTCAAATCTCCACTTATCTAGGTCACTTAGGCTTACTACCAGTGAAAACAGTGATGTAAATAATATTACAATTGGCTAAAGCAAGAGCAGTAGGTATCTAGTGCATCTGAGGCTCTTGCCCTACACGGTGTGTGTGTGTGTGTGTGTGTGTGTGTGTGTGTGTGTGTGTGTGTGTGTGTGTGTGTGTGTGTGGCTCAGCATAATGCATCCGAAATTATCCAAGTGCAACTAACTCTGGGCAAGACCGCAATCCAAATTGTAGCTTGCTACAGATCCCCCACCATGCTCCAGGATTCCCACTCCTCATTTCTTAATACACTGGAAAATATTAGAGTACAACCTAACACCCTAATAATGGATGATTTCAACTACCCTGCTATTAACTGGGCAAACTACTCATGTACCAACTCTTGTGCTCAACGTTTTCTGAAATTCATAAATTCCAATGCCATGGATCAACTTATCCACACCCCCACCAGAGGCAGCAATATCCTAGACCTGGTTATTACCAACATGGGCAACACCAGAGGTCAATTCCTCGTTGGTCAGATCTGACCACAAGCTAATCACCCTAGACATCCACATCCCTCCCCCACCCCCCATTAGGGAAACCACAGTAAAAAAATTCTCCAAAGCCAACTTCACGCTTCTTAAGACAGAAGTGGCAAACTTCACGACACCCATGCTGACAGACAATAGAGGTATGACTGCTGAATCCTACACAAATGCACTTTATAAGCACTTACACGAGTGCATGGATTGTGCAATCCCTAACAGAACCAAGATGCTATCCTCCAAAAAACGGAAGCCAATCTGGTGGTCCCCTGCCATAAAAAAACTCTACAACAGAAGAAAGAAACTGTTACAAAAAAAGAGTAAAATCCCATGATTAGAAAGACTCCCTGGTCAGCCTCAGTAAGAAGCTGAGATCCCTCATAAAATCCTCCAAAGCTAGTTATGAAAACAAAATCGCCACTGACTCTAAAGACAACCACAAAGCATTCTATAGCTATGTCAAGAATCTCAATGGCAACACTCAGATCTGCTCTGAGTTACAGCACAATGGCACTAAATATACAGAACCAACTGATATTGCCAACATCCTGGCAGATAGGTTCAGTGCCGACTTTACCCCTCTGTCATCCCCAAAAGGGCCCATCTCTGTGCACAGGTAAAAAACACACTATCCAAAGCCAAGAACACAGCATCCATGGGACCTGATGACATCCCAGGCTGTGTTCTACATGAACTACAGAACAAACTGGCACCCCACCTAAGTACCATGTTCAATCATAGCCTCACCTCAGGCTATGTGCCCACTGAATGGTGCACAGCAACAGTTATCCCACTCCACAAAGGGGGAGCCACCACAGACCCCAGAAACTACCGCCCCATTAGCCTAACGATCCTGGTCTGCAAGGCTATGGAGCGTATCATCATGGAACTTATAAACAATGACATTGGTAATCTCCAAACTCAGGACCCCACCCAGTTCTGGTTTGTAAAAGGCAAATCATGTCTCCTAAACCTGACAGACTTCTTTGAAGCAGTCACCAAAGCCGTAGATGAGGGTAAGGTGGTTCACACAGCCTATCTAGATCTCGCCAAGGCTTTCGACACCATCCTGCACTCTGGAATTATAGATAAACACACTAAACTAGGTATAAATCCCTATGTCACAAGATGGGTTGCCAAGTGGCTCACTGACAGAACCCACACTGTGAAAGTAGCAGACTCCAAATCCAACTTCAGACCAGTGACAAGTGGAGTACCACAGGGTTCAGTCCTGGGTCCTCTCCTGTTTGGTATCTACTTCTCTGAAGTACAGGCCAACACAGAAGGTCTTTGGCTAACGAAGTTCGCAGATGACTGCAAACTAGGAGCCATAATCAAAACTCCAAAAGATGTGGACATCCTACAAATGGGCCTCGCTGAGACAGATGCCTGGTGTCAAAGCCATGGCCTCAAGCTCAATGCCAAAAAGTGCATTGTCATCCCTTTTGGTAAAAACTCAGTACCCATGAACTACCACATAGGTGGTAGTCTACTTAACACTGAAAGTGTGATAAGAGACCTTGGGACACAGGTGGACAGTAGTCTCTCCTTTAATAATCACATTGCCACAGTAGTCAGGAAATCCTTCTATGTGGCACACCTCATCACAAAAGGTTTCTCATCCAGGAAAAAAGAGGTCATTGTTCCCCTCTACTCGTCACTCATTAGACCCATTACAGAATACAATGCCCCTTTTGGTATGTACCTCACAAGACATCTACAACAACTGGAAAGGCCACAGAAATACCTCACAAAGAGGATTACTGGCCTCAAAGAGATGCCCTATGCAGACCGTATCGAAAAACTGCAGCTTTACTCCGTTGCATATCGCCTACTCAGAGGCGATCTCTGCCTAACACACAAAGCTATGTCAAACTCAGAGCTTTTAGACATGTTCCACTTAAAGAAATCCCAATCCCTATGAGCTACACGCTCTAGGGACCTAAACCTCGTCACTACAATAAACAGAACATGCTGGAGGGATAGATTCCTGTCCCAGAGACTTCCCATACTCTGGAACAAACTACCTGTCTATATCAAACAAAGCTCCTCATTAGCACTCTTCAAGAAAAATCTTGATGATTGGATAGGAGATAGGAAATTCACCCCGGGGATCACTTCTGTGGCTCTGCTCGACAGTGGCACAGGAAAATAATTTTCTTGGGTGGCGAAAGCCAGGGTACATTTGGCTAGGCTTATATAGGCCCTAGGGCCAATAGCCTAGTACCTACCTACCTATGAACCTATAAGGGGCACTAGAATACACTGTAGTTTACATAAAAAGTGGTTTTGAAAGGGACTTGAGGTGCTGCACAGAAGACCCAACTCTGCAGATGACTTGTGTGCAGTCAAGAATGGGGATGGATGCCCTTATCCAGGACATCAGTGAATATTACCTTTATGTACTTGGGGACAGTCTGTATTTTGGTAATTAATCACTGAGTTAGACTTGTGGATAGTTTATTTCTATTACTTTAACCTGCTAGGTACAAATGGTGTGACTCAAGTGGCAGTCTCTGTGGAGCCAGTCTGGACCTATCTTCATAACTGACTGGCAGTAGTGCTATAAAAACCATGCTGAAGCAATTCATCCTTCACACTAGTGGCAATGATGCCATCAATCCATGACATTTCGATGGCCGTGGTGCCAGCTTTAATTTATAAAGATTTTTAACTCAGAGCAGTGCAACCCTGAGGTGATCCAGACTGGAATTTATTGCAAGCATTTTTGTTATGCTAGAATGTCCAGAAAGAGGACTGTGGAAAAAAGGCACTGTAGGAGCAGCAAGTGCTTTGGCCAATATGAAGAATCCTCTGAATCTAGACTTTCCTTGGTGAAGCAAGATGGGTAGTCCATTATCTCATCCAAAGCTAACACATGCTGGATCCTCCTAGAATGACACCATCTGTTTAGTCAATTAATCTCTTATATAGGTATCATTCTGGCTGACTACAGGATTCTACTCAGGGCCAGAATCTAAGCTGCATCTGACTCATGCAGGGTGAGCTCCATTATGGCTCTCTCCCTGATCTTCTATGCTGAATGTCTCAAGTCATGCATACTTGCATGAGTCACTACCAAGTCATAATTATATCTGTCCTATATGACTGACTGTAGAGTACTTGTGAAATCAGGGATCCTTGCACCAAAAAGACAGCTGTCACCCTGTCTTTGCCCAACCTAGCCAGTGCAGGGTCAGTATGCTTGACTGTGGGGTCACCAATTACTACAACATTTCTACATGAAAACAGACTTAGTGACAGTGGTGTCTGTAGCTTACTGACTCACTCAGTTATGAGTATGGTGAAGTAGATTGCTGCAAATGTACTTTTAATGTGATTCTTGCAGGCTTGGCAAGTAATTTTATTACAACATCTGCATATGTTGATTTAGTATGATCATGTGGATGTATGGATCAGCTGAGGTTTCTTATTGTGAGTGTGGTATATCCAAATTTATACAGATAATCATACCTTTCACAAATCATGTCATGTAGGTACAGAAGGAGGTGGTTGTCACTGAATGTTATGTAGTTTCTACATTATCTCAGAATATTAAGTGCAATGAGTCTGGCAGTAGAAGGGATAACAGGTAGACTGGGCTTCCATGTTCCCAGGTTGACTGAGTTACTGAAAGCAGAAATGGTATGCTAGATCAATTTAATCAGCAGATATAGAAAATACATTCAGTAGATAAACCGTGCTGTAGTACGAGAGGTGAAGATGCAATAATACAGATACAGCAAGTATTTGAACCTGCAGGGATGAAATTACATAATACAGTCTAACCTGAGAGCAGTACATAGCTATAGTTTGGCTTACCACACAAATTCAATGTAATAACAATAATATGAGGACTGAAAACATATCTGGAAATAAATGAGCATGTGCATTTGACAAAGAAAGGATTCCTGGATGGATATTCATTAGAATATCACGGACAAAGGAAAAGGGGAGTTAATATTACTGATTGCAAGAGGGTCTCCTATAGTGATAGAAGAGGGAAAAAAGACAGTATGGCAGATTTGTCACAGTAAGGGGCTACTGGCAAGGGAGAAGGATTACGCTGGTATATATTATATTCCACCAATTACAGCTTTTATGGAACTTAAGAAAATTTTGGGAGAAATAATCAGCTTTCAGGACGGAATATTACTTACAGGTGGGGACTGGAACTTGATTTGCAATAGTAAGGATGTATAAGAGGGACTTAGAAGGGAAAATATAAAAAGAAGGTAGATTTCTGAAGAAATTTATGAAAATATTTGGTAAGGAAGACATGAATTCAGTAGTAGGAACTCAGAGAGAATTTACAAATTATTCTCCAAGATACAATAACAGGGCTAGACTGGATAGAATAAAAGAAGTTATATACTCACTATAACATTTCATCTGTGTTGTCCATTTTCATTCTTCCTCAACTGATGTCTTCAGATCTGATACTCGGATCTGACTCTGCCATTACTAAAGCTTGTGGTAACCAAAAGTTTCTCGAGCTTCTTCCTTACTCTCAATGCACCAAACATAAACTACCTCAGAGCCTCTTTGCTGATTTTAATTGAAAAGGAATGTTTAACATGCGTAAATCTAGGAGATGTAAAATTGCATGTGCTCAACAAAGGGAAAAAACTGTATCTGGAGCTCAATATAAAGGCCAATGATGTCCCTTTAACAGCTCATTTGTCCAGAAGTTTGTGAACAGATGGGATGTGGGCTACTGGGCAGGAAGTTGAGAAAGAATGAAAATGAACAACACAGATGGAACGTTATGGTGAGTACATAATTTCTTCATCTGATATTGTCAATTTTCATTCTATCCTCAACTTGATGGGACAGAGTCCCCAGCTACCTACAGTTCTGTATGGACTCTAAGGAAGGATAGTCCTAAGTACAGTTGAACCAAATGATGCTCTATCCCTGGGGACAAGATCCAATTTGTAATGAGTAATAAAGGTATGGGGAGTAGCCCATCTTGCTGCTACAAAATTGTCCATGGAAGCTCTGAACAGAAAAACTGAAGTTGCTGTGGACCAAGCTGAATGAGCTTGTAACATTTTTGGTAAGGTAATACTCAATTTGTTATAGACAAATGAAATACAATCAGTTAGCTATCTGGCTAAAGTTACTTTTGTAATAGGTCTACCCAATTTCAGTTCTGCAAAGCTAACAAACAATTGATCTGTTTTTCTGATTTTTTTTGTTCTTCGCAAGTCAAAATGTAATTGTGAACATCCAATAAATGTAACGTGTATTCAGCCTTGTTTGCAAAATTAGGAAAGAATACTGAGAAATTAATGGATTGATTGATATTCAGTTCTGACCTCACCTTGTGATGGAACGAGGCATTTGTTCATAGCATCACTCTATTCTTGTGAAAGATCAAGCACAGAGGTTTTAAAGACAAGGCTTGAATCTCTGAAATTCCTCTAGCTACTAGAAGAACAGTTTTCCAAGTAAGATACTTAAGCTCACACTTAGCTGCTGCTACAAAGAAATGTATTAGCACCTGCAGTACCAGACTGAGATCCCATGGGGGGAGTAGGGTCTTTAAATAGAGGTCTCAAAAGAAGCGTGCCTCGCAAGAAACCTCTGCACAATTTTAAGACAGGCTACTGAAGAACCTTCAAATCCAATGTGAAAATTTGATATTGCTAAATGAACCTTAATGGTTGAAGAACTAGCCCCTTCTTTAAAAAGTATGGCTAAAAAATCAAGTATGTCATACACTGGATCTGAAAGGGGATCAGTATGACTTTTTTTGCGCCCAGAAAACAAACCTTTTCCATTTACTTAAATAGAATTTCCTTGCTGAAGGTTTATGGGAAGATAAAAGGATATGTTGGACAGGGGAAGAGAGTATTGGTTGTCTGATTATTAATGGAATTGGAGAAACCAGACTATTAGTCTGAGGTTTGAGATGCGTGGATGGATCATGCCCATCGGGTGAGAAAGGAGGTCTAAAATTGGATCCAGATTCAAGGTTGGTGAAATAAGTGAGGCCACAGGAAGGGAAACCAAACCTGTTGAAGCCAGTGAAGTGCAAATTAGGATGACTTTGCTCTTCAATCTGGTAGCCTTCCGTAGAAATTTCAGAATTAATGGGATTTGTGGGTAGGCATAAAGTAGACTGGGGCGGGGGCAATTGTGAAGTAGAGCATCTCTCAGTGATTCCCTCTATGGAGAGATTAGGGCAAAGTAGTTACTGCATTTGTTGTTCAAGGGAGATGTAAAATGGTTGCAGCAAGGTTGGCCTCATTGATGAAAAATAATTTCTGCCACCTTCTTGTTGAGAGACCACTTGTGAGGTAGAAGAATGTACCTGCTCAGTTTGTCTGCTGTCACATGGACTTCCCTGGAATATGCACTGCTGCAAGAAAGCAGTTGGATGAGATCGCCTATGGTTCCCACTCTGAGTGCTACAACACAAAGGTTATGACTTGGTCCCTCCCTGTTTATTGATGTATCAAACTACTAACATATTGTCCATTTGAATAGCAATTGTTCCTGATGGTAGAATATTCTGTAATGCCTGCAACGCTAATAGCACTGCTATCATCTCCAGGACATTCATATGCAAGTTGGCCTCTTCAGGGGACCAAGGGGGCCACGTGTCCTGTATCATCTGCCCCAGAAAGTGCCTCCCACCAATCCCCAACTGGGAAGTGTCCATGGTCACTATAGCCTTGGGCTGAGGGAGAATGAACGGATGGTCTTGTGGAATCTGATCTGATTTAGTCCTCCACCTGAGGTCTCTATTGCATACCTGTGTGATTCATATCTGAGTTGACATAGGTTGGTATTGTGTTGCTTGCATCCACTGGAGAATCCTTATATAAAATCTTGCTAAAGGTACTGAGGTTATTGCTGTTGATAGTGATCCTAGAGCCTGAAGGATGAAGTAAGCTGAAATCTTGGTACTGCGGATTATTTTTTTGACCTGTGATCTGACAGTTTGTACTCTTTAGGGATGCGGTGAAGCTGCCACTGAATTTGTGTTGAAAACTGCTCCTATGAATTCCAAATTTTGAGTTGGTTGTAGTTGAGACTTGCTATAATTTATGGTTATTCCCATATGAGAACACATCTTGAGAACCTGATTTATTGTCCTTATCAATAGATGCCTGGTTGGGGCAGTAATGAGCCAGCTGTCTAGATATGGAAACACTCCAAATCTCTGCAGTCTCAAGTGAGCTGCTACTACATCCATGCATTTAGTGAACACCCTGGGGGCTGTGGTGAGACCAAAGAGCAGAGCTCTGAACTGGTAGTGACCGGATCCCAGCCGGAAGCGTAAATACCTTCTGGATCATCTGTTCATCTTTATGTGACAGTATGCAACCTGAAGGTCTATTGAGCACATCCAGTCATCCTTGCCCAGAAAGGGAAGAATGGACTGAACCATGACCATCCCAAACTTGGTATGTTGAACTGACTTGTTCAAGTTGCTGAGATTCAAAATTGGTCTCCAGTCTCCTGTTTTCTTTGGCACTAAAAAGAACCTTGAGTATGTTCTGGATTATATCTGGTCTGGTGGGACCTCTTGGATGACTTTTTTTCTAACAGCTTTTGTATTTGAATTGCTGCTTCTTCCCTCTGACTAGACGGAACATCAAGGATTTTTCCTGAGATTGGAGGTGGTAGGGAAAAAGTATTATACAGCCTCTGGATATAATCTTTTCCACTCAAGTATCTTTTGTTATGTCTAGCCAGGCTCTCTGGTGCAGGGATAATTAACCGCAGACTGCTTCCTGATATGGACAAATGGGCCTCCTTTCAGGAGTGCTGGTAGGGTCTGATAGACAAAGAATCTCTGGACCTCTGGTTTTGTGGGCCTTCTCTGCCGCTGGTGCGGCGTCGACTATTACAGTTCCCCCTCTAACCCTGGGGAACCTCCTCCAAGTGTGTCCTGGAAAGGACCCTGGGATTTTCTGATCCACATCATTCAACCACCTCACTGATTTCTTGAAAACAGTCTCTGAGGGGTCAAAAACCATACACCTGCTGCACAGAGGGTCTTTCCATCCTTCTCACACATGGATAAAGTTTCTTTGACTGTGGGGCTGAACATAGAAGTGCCGTCAAAGGAAGCATTGATGAACAAGGAATCCACAAACTCACATAAATGCATCCAGGAGTGTCTCCTAATGGAAATGCCTGAACCTGCTGCCCTTGAGATGCCTTCATCTGCATGCAAAATAAGCCCCATGGATAAATTTGAAAAAGATTGTAGAGTAGCCAACTGAGAAGTCACGGATGATTGGACCTCTGCAGAAATGGATACTGACAGGGAATTTGAAAGTTTCTTAAACAAATTCCTATGTAACCTAGTAAAATGTGCTAAATAATTCAGCAACCTTAGGCCAAAGGTCAATGAAGCACAGAAATGCTTCTCAAACCTGTCTATCACCCTAGACTCCCTGTCAGGGGGATGAACAATGGAACTCTGTTCGGCAAGTTCCTGTTTGGTGGCCACCGCCATGACCATGGCATCAACATGCACCCCCTATAGCCCAAAACTCCTTTCCCAAAGGTGGTGCCAGAATCTTATCTGGTCTTCTGAGTATGGGTTCAACTATGTCATGTTCCTTCCACGGCCTCCGACAGAGCAAATCAATGAGCTCATTGGCAGGTGGAGTAATCCAAGAGATAGAAGGGCCAGTACCAAAAGCGTCCAGGAATACTGACTCCTCAGATGAAGGGTTGCTGGGTGTCAAACCACCTCTCTGTTATAGGATCGCAAGGATATCTCCAAATGAGACATCTTCTGAAGGTGATCGTGGGGACCCTTCACCTTTATCGACGTCCGTATCCTCCGTGACTCACTCATGGATTCTCCATAGGTGCTTCATCTTGCACTTCTGCTACATAGGGACTTCCTCAGTGGGATGCTCCAGGGAAGTATCAGAAGAAACTGTCACACCTTGCTGGGAAACCAGGAGATCTCAGACTGGCTGTCCCTGTGGTATAGAGTGATAAGCCTCTAAGCACAGAGACATCAGGGTAGAAGGTTGAGGATCTGAGGTGGTTGGATTCGTTCATCCTGTCGGAGAAGAAAACATCCTCTTAACAATCTTGATGGCCAATTGTCCCGGAGAGAGAGAGAGAACACCCCGGTGCTGAGAAGGCAAACTTCTGGACCATTGTCCCCCACAGCTCCGAAAGCAATCTCCCCGAGAAGGAAGTCTTAGCTAAGCTATCCAGTGCTAATGCTCCAACAGACAGAGATGGCTCTGACAACTTCAGAGTTAACGTCAACATCTCAGACTCAACAGGGTAGCTTTGGAACCAAGAGTCACCCAGATCCAAAGAAATCTGTACCTGAGCACTCTGAGCAAGCTTTGAATCTGCAGATACTGTTATCTTCAGACCCAAACCAGACGGACCCAGAAGATTCAGATCCAGTGACTCTGAAGCAACCAAAAGGATCAGAGAAGGAGTTTGAAGTGGGGTGAGGTTGATGGACAGACCTCCTGACCTGAGGGGGTAGGATCTAGCAAGATACCCATTTAAATCTCCACTGATTGGAACTTCCACTTCATTCTTTCTACATCTTCCTCCATCAGAATTCTGGATGAACAGTTTGAAGCAAGAGTGGGGACTCAGACTGATGTCATTCCATAAAAGGTGAGGGCACCCTAGAAGGCACAGGCTTAATAGATGATGAATATCTGGTCTTGGAAAGAACTGTAGGACTCGAGGCAGTTAGATCCAATGGCTTTTCTGTCATATTCGACATAATCGGATCCACTGCTTTTTTCTTCCTCAGATCTGAGGGCAAAAAACTTTGGGATCTTTTCAGATCCAAGTTAGGCCTTTTTCTAGATGGCTTTGAAACCGAGGTAGATGAGGTGGAAAGCTTCAGAGGTGAAGGTTTTATTTATTCAGATATCACCTATCCAAAAGAAGATGGTAACAATCCTTTTAAAACAAATTTATTTTTTTCTCTCTGCTAGAGCACTAGGATTGAAATTATGGCAATAAACACACACTGTGTAGGTATCTGACAGCAGTATCTTTTGTCCACACTTGACACAGTTTTTAAACCTAGATGGGCCTTTTTCCACCATTACAATTATAAAAAAGGAAAAGTTAAGTAGGACAGTTTTTTTGTCTAAAAAGAGTGAAGGCAGGAAAAAAATAACAGCAGTGGTAAGAAAGGACTATACAAGAGTGTAGAAAGGTAAAACAATATTAAGAAACTTACCAATGATAAAAGAAAAAAGGGAAAGCAGAAATTGCCATCTGTGGCAATTGAAGAAATACGATACTGTATGAAGGTAAAGGATAAGAAATACTATCAGTTACCTGTGAAAGCTCGAGAGCTAGGCTGACCACGTCTTTTTGCAAAAAGCAGCAAACGAGATCTGAGGTAGCTTAGGGTTGGTGCATTAAGGGTAAGGGAGAAGCTTGAGAGCTTTAGTAGCGGCCGAGTCAGATCCAAGGATCGGATGTGAACCCATCAGTTGAGGACAGAATGAAAATTGACAACATCAGATTTATATTTCACAGGAATATGTGCATTTAATTGAAAGCTTTGCCACACATCCAATAACTATTTCAGATCATGCACTGATAAAAGCTAAGATAAAAATGCAGGGTAATGAAGTAAAAATGAGACACTGGCACTTTCCGACATACTTGTTATAAATACAGGAATTTAAGGAATGGGTAGTGGAAATTAAGAGTTATTAGGGAAGATAGAAATTTCTTCAGAAGTGACAGCAAGTGAGAAAAAATGAAGATGGAGTTTAAAAATAAGGTAGAAATAAAAAGAGAAAAAGATATGATTAAGAAGTGACAAGAATTATTTAGAAGGGCTGACAAATGTTAAAATATTACAGAATAAGGGGAATCTGACAAACAAGAAGAAGCACAACTACAAAGTGCTAAAGAGAAAATAATAGAGTATTTGGATATTATACATGAGTTTAGAAAGACTGGTCTTAAGCAACTATTTTTGATAACAACTCTTGGGCATAAAAATCTTTTAGCAGAATGACTTAGACAACAGATAGTAAAGAGTTGTCATCAAATGTAAGAAGCCTATAACATGAAAAATAGCCAGAGATCCTGCAGAGATATTAGATATATTTCTGAAATGTTATGTAAATTTGTATAAAGCACAGAAATATGGAAATCAGGAAAGAGCACAAAGGGAAATGTTTATGAAATATTCAAGTATGCCAAGGTTAGAGGTAGATATGTCTCAACAACTAACAGATAAGAGGAGATTAGATAACAATTATGATATATAATCAATCTGCAGGAAAGTGTCCAGGAACAAATGGTATTCCTGTTGAAGTCTGGAAGTTAGAAGGGAAGAAAGTGAGAATAATCTAGGAGATTCTGTTTAACAAGATTTTAAAAGGAGGGGAAGCAACCACATCTTGGAAGAAAGCTGTGGTGGCTGTATTAGCTAGAGATGGTAAAGACCAATCAGACTCAGTTTCCAATAGACCCATTTCAATTTTCAACCATAACTATAGAGTGTTTATGTCTATACCAGCTAAAAGAACAGCACACGTGTTGCCAAAATTGGTAGATATTGATCAATGTGGTTTTGAGATGGGAAGACAAATATCTGACAACATTAATAGAACAATGATGATAATCCAGAGGGAAGATGAACGTAAGAAAATACCACTGTTGTTGCTGGTGGGCCTTGATGCACAGAAAGTATTTGACACAATAAGTTGGGATTTTCTAAGTAGGGCAATGGAAGCATTTGCATTCCCTGATATAATAATAAGGTTAATTAGAAATCTATAGGAAGTACCGAGGGAAGAATTTAAGTGTGATGGTTCCTCTCTGATAAGTTGTGTTTAACAGAGGAACCAGGCAAGGGTGTCAGCTTTCCCATTGTTATTTGTTTTATAATTTGAACCATTGGCAAAGAAAATAAGGGACTCAGAAATTCAAAGATATAATTGGTATGGTAATCAAGAAAAAGTTGGCTTTATTTGCAGATGATATTATTTTGTACCTGATAAATCCAGAAAAGGGCATCTCAGTGTTGTGGAACATTCTGAGACAGTTTCAAGTCTTTTTTTAATTAGAAAAATTTACGAAGATGAAACAAAGGCTATAGCTGTAAATTATGTAACCACATTCAGCAATACCCATACTTATGGGGACACAATAAAATGAGGTATTTAGGTGTATGGGTTAAAAAGGCTTCTGTTATGGCAGCTAGCTAAGGATACTTGGGAAGAGACTAGAAAAATAATACAAAAGCTGAGAAACTGTAAACTCTTGTTTATGGATATGGATAGTAAGATACAAGCAGTGAAAATATTTTTAGTCCCTGTAGCTTTATATACAGGTCAAGCATATTTTTATCAGCTACAGAAATTTTGGACAACAATTAATAAAGAGTTGAATCTGTCTGGAGGGGAAGAGGCAAGAGTTAAGTGGAATACGATAATCCTTTCAAAAGAACAAGGTGGTTTAGGATCACCTGATTTGGAGGGATATTTTAGAGCTACACAGTTAAGGCTCATATACATAACACAAGCAGAAGGTTAAAATTCAAAATGGAAAGGGATGGTGATTAAACAGGGGGAAGGTTCAAGAAATCAGGAAAAAGTATGATTTCTGGATACAGATCCTTAAGGAGAATAATAAGAACCATACAGAACATTATATTCATAATATAGCAGAAAGTATTCTAAGAACTAAGCCAGCATGAGAATGGAGAAAGGAGGTTTTGCCAATAGGGATAACTGCAAGCAAGGGTATAAAATAGGCAAGAAAGGGCTGGAATTTAATGGAGAAAACTGGCAAAGGAACCAAGGTATTGAGAGCAAATAACTAGAGAGAGAAATGTAATAGAGTGTGATGAGGCCAAGAAGCTTACCTCTCAACTGTCTGGATTTTCTCAGAATGTCCAGATTTTTGCCTTGTATTTTTGGCCTGTTCCTTATCTTGTATTTTTGGTCTGTTCCTCATAACATTTATGTTATTTCTGGCAAATCACTAAGGAGTGAAGTCACTAAATAATGACATACATTTCAGTTTCAGACTTCATACTCCAGAAAATACATGCAAACACAAATCCTGTTATTCTAGCATACTTCTAAGTTTATGTCTATCTCTATTTTGGGCCTTTGTCTCCCATTACTTTAGTTTTTTCTAGATTTCTTGTACTTTGGATAGGTTGAGAGGTATGCAAAGAAAATATTTGGACTGCAGGCTAGAGACTGCCTTCCCTACCAGGAACTGATAGTGGTGTATAGGCAAACAGAAAGGAAAAGGGAAATCTTAAGTGAAAGACCTGCTCTGGTACAGTTTTTAGTTGAATCTAGAACAGAAGCTGGTGTTAAAAAAAAGAATAATTAGCAAGATGTACAAAATATTGCATGATAACTATGAGTCAATCTGAGAAGTTTAGAAAAGATTGGGAAGAGAGACTGGAAAGGCAAATTGCACGGGAACAATAGGAGGACATATGTATGGCTTATAAGTATGCAACAAAGTCCAGAAGGTTTAGAATTTTTGCTTGAAAGTGTTTGCATAGATATTTTTATACCCCATGCACCCTTTAAAAGTTTTCTTCAGATAGACAGCAAATGTTGGAGGTGTGATGGAGAAGAAACAGGTAACTGTGAACATATGTTTTGGGAGTATAATGAGTTGGCAGACTTTAAAAGCTTCCTACAGAGTACTCTGTCAGACATATTGGGTAAACAAATGGCTGTAACTAAGGAAACAATTATTTTGAGCTGGGACACAGGATCTGAATTGCACAGACATAGTACAGTCTTGTTAAGTTTAATTCTGTTGGCTGCTAAAACGCAATTATTAGAAAATGGAAATCAAAGTCTAAACCAACCATATTTAAAGTACTGAATATTGTAAAGGAAATAAAAGAATAAGAAGACAGATTGTCAGAAAAGGGAAGATACAAATTACATAGAAATAGATGGAAATTGTAGGAACACTACATGCAGAATAATGTTCAGGGGGATGAGAAGTGAGATTTAATGCAAGGCAGGAATTAAACAATTTATGTAATGCTGAACTGATGACAGATATAAAGAAACATATGTAATGTATAATGCATGTGAAAGGAAAATGTTAGTATAGTTTGCTTTCTTTTCTATTAGTGTATTTTTCCATGTCTTAAGTAATAATTTAATAAATGTGTTAAAAATAATACAAGGGCTGAAAAGGTAATATAAAGTGAACACCATAATATCAGAGAGTAGACACAACAGCTTGTACAGAACAAAAGTACAATAGCAAGAATACACAGCACAAACTCTGTATAAAAACAATAGGATGTGGGCTAAACAGGCAGAAAAATTAAACACAAATAATGTTTGGTAACAAACCAATTTGTCCAGGGACATCTTCAGAGGGAGTTGATAAATATAGAAGTGGGACTTAAGAGGGTGGGGGGGGTGAAAGGATTAAATTGGAATAAGGGATGATTGGGATGAAATGAGGTAAGGACAGGGAGGAGCTTAAGGGTTTTATGTAAGAGTAACTGGGTAAGGAATCACATTTTTGGTGTGAGCTTATTAAGGCAGATACCACGTCATAGATGACCTGTGGGTATTTCAGTGCAGGCAGGCTTTGGGTGAGAGTGGGGACATGGTGAGGCTTGGTGAGGGAAATTAGTTTTTTTTTGTTTTGTTTTTTATTTACTCATCTCTCTAGGGTGGTTATTTGGGGATGGTGAGAGGGTTGACTTGGTGGTTTACAGGTTCTGTGGG
The DNA here is from genome assembly GCF_019279795.1 of Protopterus annectens. NCBI lineage: Eukaryota > Metazoa > Chordata > Ceratodontiformes > Protopteridae > Protopterus > Protopterus annectens. The sequence goes on from NC_056747.1 coordinate 646,703,646, forward strand.
GTGGCAGGGTCATTTAGGTAGTAGTATGGGAATGAGGTGAGTGGTTGCGGCTGATTAAAAAATCTTTTCTACCTACCTGAGGTTCTGCTCGGAGGAAATGAGTCAGTGTTGTTTGGTCCGTAGGTTTAATAGTAGCGGACATTACCTTGTTTTGTGAGAGATTACTGGCATTAAACTTGGTAATACACTAAGGGTTTTAGGTGTTTCATGACATGGAAGGGCTTCTGTAAAATGGCAGGAGTTAAAGAAGACTAATGGTAAAGAAGCACATGGGAAATTACTATGTTCATTTGGGGTTCCAAGAATATGTACTGACTGGTGGTGATGGGGGGTGGGGGGGGGGCTAGGGTTTTCCTTATTTCATTAAGATCTGTGCACGTTATTGCCGTAATAAAAAAAAAGTCCACATGGAGGCTTCTTCAACATTAAGAAGAGTTTTGGTTCAGGGTGTAGCCTGGAAGAAGAGTTTTTGGCTGGTGCTCTGCTATCAGACTTGTATATATGAAGGATAATAAAATATAGCAGAACAGATGTCCTGCCTGAGGGGGCCGTGGGTATCTATGACATAAAATTCATGCCAATTGCTATCTTTACAGCTTAAACCTCTGGGAGGACTGAGGGTGTTCTTGGTGGCAAGTGAATAGGGTTGTTGTAAAAGTGTAGCCAATTCGTAATGGCTGTTGGTCGGGCATTGTCCCTGTTACCTGTTTCGGACTGATTAGGAGTCCCAGTGTTGATGCAATTTCTTCACATAGCCTGACTGTCAGTTTGGCGGGAGCCACTTTTCATTCCAAAAAAAAAAAAAAAAACAAGGGCACAATTTCTCTCCCAGGCGTGTTATGTGGGGAGTAACTGGGTCTTGCCTGATGCTCTGGTTTGTTTGCTGTGTTGCTTCTGGTCATTGGTGATTCACTATGAATTGAAGTTGCTAGATGGTGGTTTCAGTTATGATGCTCCTGGGCTTTCAGTTACCCGCATTTAAGGCTTGTGTTCACTGCGCATGCCTGGGTGATGATTTAACCATGGTGTGTGCGTCCCTTTTTTATTCTTTTTTTTTTTAAAGATATTAGTAATGTAAGCCATTACATAACTGGACAGGAGTGAATCCTTTGTTCTACACTACTTTGCTGTAACGAAGGCTAAAGAAAGTTCACAGGACTTGATGGTGTCGGGATTGGCACCCACTTATTGCCATCTAAAAGTAACTGATTAGGGTTCATGGTAATACAGAGATTGTTATTCTATCACTTTTCTAAGTTTGCAGACTGTAAGCTATTACATAATCGGATAGGAGTGAATCCTTCTTTCCAGACTACATTGCTGATGGTGTTAGGATTGACACCTACTTATTGCCATTCTAAAAGTAACGGTTTAGGGTTCATGGTAATGCAGATCCTGTTATCCTAACAATTTTCTAAGTTTGTAAGAATGCTGTAAGTGTAACTATTCAGATGTTTTCCCCTCCATTATTATGAAAAGGCCTTGTCCAGTCGTGTGTTTTTTTTTCTATACCCAGTATTCTTAAGTTATCTACATTCAACTGCACTACTCTGGCAGATGGCACATTGGTTAACGAATGGACAGGAATATTTAAGATGCAGTCTTTGCTTCCTACATTCAACTTGTTCTCTACAAGGATGTTACATGATGCTATTAATCTGTGCTTGGGTCAGGCACATGTGTATTAGCGGTTCCTGACTGCATTTAAGGGAGTCTCGGTTTTGATTCGGTTTCCTTGTTTCTCTTAATCCCTGCTGCTCCTGATGGGTTTGGTGACAGATGGTGGATTTTAATTACTACATTACAATAATCAAGTTAGTGAAAATAGGTAGGCTACACAATTTTTATATTTTGCTATATGTACCTATGCCATACAATGAGGTTGGATAGTCTGTAACAACTGAATTTTTGTTTAGTTTAAGCCGGATGCAGTATTACCACAGAAATGCTGTAGATATAGTGAAATAAGATGTTCTGGAGGTATAATAGTGTTAAGATATTATCCACGTTTAATTCAGTTTATTCATACTGAAAGGGAGGGAGTCAGCCAGGAGGCTAAAGTGTGACTATATGGTAGGATGAGACCACTAAGTATTATCTTTCTGACTCACTATAAGCTTCAGCTAAGAAACCCATAGGATGGTTAAAAATGTGTTGATTTTATTTGTAGTATACACTTTTAATGAAATAGTGTTTCAGTTTGCTTTATAACTGATAGCAGTTAGATGTTAACATGGAATGTGTGACAAATTTTTGAAGTGGAACTTCAGAGAACATTCACAACTTTAACTACAAGGCTCATAGGATAGTTAACACAAGATTAGTTTATTTGTAGAATATGCCTGTTAAGGCAATGATTCAGTTCGAACATAAAGTGTTATGACCTTAAATGAGGAATGTTTCACAAGAGGTGGTACACCTGAGAGGTAAGGGTAATGTTACGGAGGTATTTCACTCCTTGTTTTAGGCATCTTAACTGTCAGTGTGTAGCCATGTTGTATTAAAGATGCTTGCAGTACCAAGCAGAATTGGGGTGAAGCTACTAAGGTTTCACTTTCTTAGGGATGGTGGTTGGAGACCAGTGTACCGACTGGACAGTTGATGAACACAGTGGCCACTGGCAGCGCTTAAAGTTGTCATTCGAAAGTTTTGGTTATGTGTGTGCCAAAAATTTACAGTTTTCTTTTCTTTTGCAGGTTGAGGAAGTGTAGCATGGACATCAGTCAGTGACCTGGAGGAACTGAGGTCAAAAGGTGATGGTGCCTGTTGCAGTGGATGTCCCGGTTGCTAGAGTGGTGTGCAAAGAGGTCCAAGTGGGGGAATGCAAAGTGAGCAACAGTCAGTGGCCTGAAGGAAGTGGATGTTAAAGGTAATTGATTTTGATGGGGTGGATGTTCTAGTTGCTGGAGATGTGCACGATGAGGTTACAGGTAATCTTACTTTATTTGGTGCTCATTGAGACACATTGGACTTGATGCGATTTGGGGTAGGTGTGGGCAAGTAAGGAGGAAGAGGTATGTTGGGGAAGGGTAAAGCAGGACTGGAGATTGCACAGGGAGTCTGGGGGTTCCCACAGGTGGGGTGAAGTTACAACAATCACATAAAGTTACTAGGTTAATGGCTCTATGGCCCATACAAGCTAGCCAAGGCAACCTAGCCAAGTTCAACCCTTATTTCCATGTGCAGCACCTACTGACCTTGTCCAAGAAGGACATGGGTGGAATCCCTGGGGTGGATTTATGGCTACCCATCCAGTTGTTTGAATTGTGTTTGAAGAGGGTCAATGAGGTGTTCTGTTTGACATGCGAGTTGTTCCAAGGGAAGGGTACCTCATGAAGTGGAGTTTGTTCCAAAGGAAGGGTATCTTCTTGGGGGCAAATCTGTCCTCCAAGCAGGTTTTACTGCTGTTGCATACTAGGTTATGGTCTTTAGAGTAAGCACCAAGTGCACCATTTGACTTGTACATTGGGATGATAGGAGGTGGTTCAGTATATGTATGACTGTTAAGAGTAGGTAGGGTTTGAAACAGCATTCTAGATCTGTGGGTGTTTTGGGGATATAGGAGGAACTGTGTGCCTCGTTGGCTACACAGAATTTAGAAGACTTAAGCAAAGCATTGTTTTTGGGATTCCTTGCACACGTAAGCTATGTATGTTTTAATTCTTTATCAGATGTATAGGTAACACATAGGGAGTAAGCTTTAAGGGGAAGGCTAAGGACAGGCTGAGGATTAAGGTTGTTCAGCTTCTTGGGCTATCAGAGCTGCATGTTGGCCAGTCTACTCGGGTCATTTTGGTGGGAAGGTTAATAAGCTGGTGTACAGTTTTACCACTGTGCTGCCTTTTGATGCATTTCGAAGGGATGGCCTTTCAGCAGATCGTTAATGTTGTTCATGGATATTTACACTGGCTTACAAAAATTGACAGGAGGTGTTAGGGTGGGGGGCATAATATGGGGGTGTTGGTTGCAGCTTGTTGGATAAGGTATTGCAAGATTAGTTACATTTGTGTTGCAGCTGCTTCTGGGAAGGAATTTGATGGGAAAGATTTAACTATTTTTTCGGGCTTGGGAATAAGATAAGGCAGTCAGTTGGTTAAGGAGGATTTAGCTTAGAGCAGTATAGTTGTACAGATGACAAGGCTATATGAACTTATTAAATCCTGGTCAGGGGGTTCACTGATTTTTAGGGTTGGGGTAGGTAGAGTTGGGACTAGGGCATTGCTAGAGTGATTAAATTCGGGTTGCAGGACTTTGGGTCACCTATTATAAGGCAGGCATATGGTAGGTCGTTGCCATAGTGGTTAAATTTGTTGTACAGTTGCTTGTGGGAAGGAGTTTGGTGGGAAAGATTTGGTTATTTCTCTGGCTTGGGAATGAGGTACGGTGGTTCAGCTGATCAAGGAAGAGCAGCTGTGAGTAGTATAGTTATGTGGGGACAAGGGTAGGTGAACTTAATCTTGGTCGATGGTTCACGGATTTAAAGGGTTGGGGTAAGTTTGATAGAGTGAAGACCAACAGACATTGGCTGATAAGATAATTTGTGTGGTGAGGCTTGGATTTGATAATGGATGTTTATTATGCTTTAGTTCATGTGGAATTTTTTTTTATGGACATACTGGCAGTTATTGGGAGGGTGGTTTGTTGGTCATCAAGTGCTATGATGTTGATGAATGCTTGTTTTTTCTTGTTTATATTGGGTAGTTGATGTATGGTGGGATTGCTATTATACTGTTCTGAAAAGGAAATTTCACGTTGGCCATTATTATGTACATTGGGCAGTAAATCAGGGCTGTAGTTAAGCATGATGGTGTGCAATGCTTCTTGTGTGGTTTTGAGTGGTGTGGATTTAGTGCTGGGTGGTGCATTTGGCAGGTAATGTCCTGGGAATCATTGTGAAGCTACTACTGGTACTTAAGTAACTGAGAATTTAGTTAATATACAGAGGTAATGCCAGATTATGAGGTTATATTTTGTTACTTTAGTATTGGAGAGGGAGCGATGGTTTACTTTCAGACGTTCAGGCAATTGGCTACTTTGGCTATTTATATGATAGGACTTTGGGAGGTGATGGCATGGATCCAGTTGGTTAGAGAGGATGGCGTACACCAAAAGGTGCTTGGCTTAATACCTTTCAATGGGCGGTTAGGTTGTTGGATGCTTGGTAGGAAAGAAAGGGAGCAGCCTGGTCAGGCTGGTGGGTGGAGAAGAGGGGCAGATTTGCCCTCTTCTGTTCCCCCTCTGGTGTTAGATGCTCATTTCAATGAGTTTTAAAAGTAAAGTGAGCAGTTGGATGCTGCTTAATAATTAAAATAAGTGAGCGGAGGTAAGGCCGCTGCTTACTTTGTTGGATGTTTAACCCAATAAGTGGTAAATGAAATGAGTGATGACATGCTGCTTCATAAGTAAAATAAGTGAGTGGAGGTATGGATGCTGCTTACTGGGTCAGGATGAGCGAGGTCACTCTGTCCTGGTTAACATTACATATATATTTATGCTGTGATTAATATCAACTATACTATGTTTCAGTTGTAATTATTAAATATTGGTTAACAAAGTTATGTTTATGGAAGTTTAACAAAAGGTCATCAAACGTCATTTGGTGTGGTGTATTTATTGAAGAGGACCGGGACAACTGAGGTTTGGTAACAAACCAATTTGTCCAGGGACATCTTCAGAGGGAGTCAGACAAATATAGCAGTGGGAATTAAGAGGGTGGGGGGGTGAAAGGGTTAAATTGGAATAAGGGATGATTGGGAGGAAATGAGGTAAGGGTAGGGAGGGGCTTAAGGGGTTTATGCAAGTGTAACTGGGTAAGGAATCAAATTTTTGCCATGAGTTTGCTACCCACCCTTCCCCCCTCCTTTGTTGGAATAGTGGGGATCGTGGTTTTATCAGTCTTGGTACTGAAGGGGACCGGGACAATATACTTTAGAACAGCATCCTCAGATGCTGCCAACAGTATGACAGGAGGTTGGTTTGGATGCCACATACCACATAATTCAAGACTTGACTGCCACCAACAGAATGAATACAGAATGGCAGGAATGCCCCAAACATATCTTTCAAGGAGTAAATTGTCTCAGGTGCCACATCATGATTACTTCTAGGGTGCCATAAAATGCAACTATTAGTCAATATTCTCATATGCCATAGAATGATTGCGTCTACTATTTATCAGACTTGGTGGCCATATACTTGGATGCAATGAAATATAGTTATTTTTAATAGCTTGCCAAAGTACAGAAGGAAAAAAGATAGCAATAGTTGTTGATGATGGCTTGGAACTTGTCTGAAAGGAATAAGGAGGTATTATAATAAGAATATTAGTAGCAGTCCTGACTGTGACCCACTTTGATTAGCATCCCCAACACTTGAGGAGTTGAGCAAGAAGGGGGAGGAGTGAAGGGGTATGGCCTTCTTATATCTCCTGGGGCGGATGAGTTTTGCATAAACTCAGAGAAAACATAGGACTTTGCAATCTCCATAGTGGAAGCAGGACAGACCATCACTCATGCTGCAGGGGGAAAGGACAAGGATGCTTGGAGGCAATATCCCTTATGGAAAGAGGTAACAGTCTTCAAGGTCAACTCATTGCAAATTCTCTATCTGGCTCCTTGCCAAAGTGCCCTAATGTTAGGGACAGGAAGAAAAATAGAAAAACAGAACCACCCTAATGGCTGCCTGAATTACAACCCCCTCATGGTCACGTCTCAGCCAGCAAGGAACAAATGGGCTAAAACTGTACATAACGGGGTCTGAAAGTCAGAAAGCAGTGGTTGTAAAAAGCTGACAAAAGTGGGAAAAAAACAAAACAAAAAAAAACAATTTGAGCAACTGACCTGTAGGCAACAAAGAAGTTTATAAACAAATAGCAGTAGTAGTGTACAAGTCTGCAAAAAAAGTGCAGCTAAGCTGTGAGCAACAAGAAGTTCCTACAAACAAACAGCAGTAGCAGCTCACAGATCAAGTAGCTGAGATCCATGTTGTGCTATAAGTAGCATTCTTTAGTAACTACACAAACTAGGAAAGAGGTAAAAATGAATACAGGCAATGTTAAACAGCAGTTATAAACAATTTAAAACAAACCAATTGCATTTACACAGTGCACTGCTGCTTGTAGTTCAGCAAGGTCAAATCTGGTTAAATGGCCACTCCAGTAGTAGTGTGCAACATGGACATGTAGCATAAAGTAAAACAGACAGACAAACCAACAGGTCTTGCTGTACAGCATGGTTTAAAAGCTACACTTAAAAGTCATACCCCAGGATTCATGAAGTTTGCGCCAGGCGCAGGCGTAGCATAGGCAGTCTAACGACAAATATGGCTGCCGAGCGATTCAGGTACGATCCGATTCCACATGCACTACCAGCATACGCCAGATCTGCGCAGCTCTCAGCTACTGTGCAGCATGCAAATGAAGGTACACAGTGATTCATGAAGTGATGCAGGCGTAGCGTAAGCATACAGAAATGTAAACCAAAAAAAAAAACGGTTTACATTTTTTCAAACAGAACATCGGAACCATGAAAGTGGACCAAACTTACGTATTACAAAGTTAACATATGCCAATAGCTAAATATACAGCCAATGGCATAAAAAACACGCAGAACACATAAAAAATAACATTTAATGTCATGGCCACACTAACGCAAAGTACAACCGCAGGGCATGTGTGTGCAAATGGGAACAAAAGGAAAATATATATAGATGTCATAAAATAGCAATGTAACACAAATCATGATTTCACCATAATAGTCAGTGGTATGCATGCTACACCACAACCAAGGCGCAAGGGTTGCTAAGGGTCTGTGACAGTGTTCGGCGTGGTGACTATGAATCAGTAGTCAATGCCATGCAAATGAGGCAAGTAATACTGAATCGCCACACGGCGTAGCAGTATAACACCGAGGAGTGGCCTTGAGGTATACATGACATCAGCAGAGGGGTGTGCCACCGTAGCTGTAAGCACATTGGAGCATTGCTAATCCAGGTTGCCCATTGCTAAGCAAAGCCGCAGGATAGGGGTGTAGATGTAGCCATAGCTTTACTCAGCTGAGAGGACACAAGGTGACTGAAAGCGCATGTATACGCGGATGACAACACGCTCAAAACTCAGTAAACGGCTGCGCACGGCACGTACCACAGCTGAAACAGGAAGGTTATGGGAAGACAATAAGGAAATGCCGCAGTAGGGTAATTGGAGTACAACTGAGTAATTAACACCTATTAATTCACAGTGGGCCATTGATGGTAGCTAACAAGGCTGCTAGCAGCAACCTGCAGAACAGGAAAGGGGAGGTGCCGGATTGCAAAGAAAAGAGAACTGTCACAGCAGAGCAAAGCAAACCTGCAGTAGATCGGCTATAGAACAAATTTCACAACACAATCCTGGGTTGGGAAAGTACAAAACAAGAAAGTAGGCTGCTGGATGCATGCCTGACAATGGGAGGGGAATCGGTTTGAAAAGTGAAGGCAAGGGCAAGAGGTGATCCAGGGTAGCCAAATGTAATTCAACACCAATGGCACCACAATAGCAGTACCTGCGGTAAAACACATAAGTAAGATACCCTGCAGCTCGGATTGTACATACACACCCTATGACATCATCAGCTTCTAAAGCACAATAATATAAAGTGTGAAGGCACCTCACACACACTCGTGTATTCCCAAACACTGCACCATCGGTGTAAACAGACGAGGAACTTTTACAATGTACATGTTGGGAGCTGCCATAGCTGTGATTCATCAGCATGTGTTGGAGACTGAAGGTGGTGTGGAGGATGATGCTGACAACCACCTCAGGCACCGGAGGAGGAGAAGAGTGTTCAGACCAAGGGTAACCTACCAGGGGCTAGATGATCTGGAGATAGTAGAGCGTTACAAGGTAGACAGGGACATCATACAGCAAATCATTGAGCTGTGCCGGTCATGCCTCAGAGCCAGAAACAACAGAGGGGAACCCATCCCAGTGGACACGAAGGTATGTGTAAGCTTGAGAATACTAGCCACAGGTACCTTTCAAAGGCCAATTTGAGATATCATGGGGATCTTACAGGCATCAGCATCCAGGGTATTCCACCAGTTCCTGGATGCCATGTTACCACATGCCAATGAGCATATATACTTCCCCCGAACTCAGGAGGAGTGGGCCAGCAATATGCGCCTCTTCCACCATGTGGCAGACTACCTGGAGGTACTGGGTTCAATAAACTGCACGCACATACATATCAAGTCACCACCCGGTGAGCATGGTAGGCGCTACATAAACTGCAAGAGATACCACTCCATCAACTGCCAGGTCGTGTGCAATGCCCAGGGCATTATCATAGATGTGTGTGCTGGCAGCCCTGGAAGCTACCACGACTCCCACATCTGGCATGCCTCACAGCTGTACCAGGTATTTGTCAGGGGGGACATCCAATATGGCCACCTTGTGAGGGATGCTGACTATGCACTGGAGCCGTGGATGATGACTCCCATCAGAAATGCACACACAACCATGCAGGAATGCCATAATGAGGCACATGCATGAACCAGAATCATCATAGAGCATGTGTTTGGGATGCTGAAATCACAGTTCCATTGCTTGGACATATCTGGTGGAGCCTTGCAGTACTCTCCAGGCACGTGTGCCCACATCTTCATAGTATGTGCCATGCTACATAATATGATCCTGCGGAAACAGCTGCAGCAGGGACATAATGGTGAAGGCCCTCACAGCCCACCGCAATTGCCAAGGCCACCACAGGCACAGAGGGATTCAGACCATGAACACCCTGTGCCAGCCCCTGTAGGCAGATGGAGGCATGCCCAATATGCTCATGCCTTGGCAAAGAGGGAACGTATAGCACATACACTGACAGTGTAGGCCCCTATGGACTGACACACTTCTCCACCTGCACACACAGTAAAATGGATGGCACACACACACGACCACCTGTAAATTGTCATGTATAGGTGGTCTACTGTGTGCATCCTACATAGGCAGCCCTCAACTATTGCACACACAACTGCTATTGGCACAAGGTAAGTCAATACCTGAACAGTAAATTAAGCTAACAGCATGTGTTGATACTGTATGTATAGGTTCCTAGGTACATCGGTAGGTACATGCCTAATTGTCAGAGGCCATTCATAAGTCTAGCCAAAGTGTGTCTGCTGTCGCCACCCCATTGATTAACTAACTGTCCCTCTGTGGAGCAGAGCCAATTGCAGGATCCCTGGGGTGTAAACCACTGTTCCCCACCCACTCTGCAAGGATTCCCTGGTGTGTTAATGAGGGGCTCCATATAATGTAATCAGGGATGTAGTTCCAAAGCATGGGGAGTACCTATGACAGGTATCTGTCACCCCAGCATTCTCCAGTTATGGTTGTGGCAAGGTGTAGCACATTACAGTGTGTGGCTCACTGTGACATGGATTCCCATAGCTGGAGCACATCCATTAAGCATCACTTGGACATACCATTAATAGGTATCATCCATATGTAAACTAACTGAGTTACACATTTGTTTGTAGTATGAAGGAACAGCCATAGTACAGTCTACATACTAAACACCACAACACTTGTACATATCCCAGATGCCCCAGTGGTAAAGCCACTGACTGTCTTGTGCATGGTCCCGGTTCCACGACCTGCAACGGCTGTTCCGTAATTCTGATGTCCCGAATAATGGATGTTGGATGCAGGTCATTAGAGCATGTTTAAGCACATGTTAGTGGGTTTTTGCACCGGTAAGCATCGTTTAAACACGACTACATGGATATGAGCAACAAAGGTCTAACCTTCGATGAATATCACGCAGATCATGGGCAAAGCTGCCCAGAACCGCTGACATGTGCATTATTTACCCTTGTACTAATAGTGCCTGTTCTGAGAGGTAAAATGACCACTGCCAGAAGTATAACACGCAACCATGTACACAATCTTCACAATAACCTACCACTACGCTACCTGAGATGTACCAACGGCAGGTGTGTAATGTGACAGGTTAAAACACAAAAGGGCGGAGTTCGGGAAATAGTATACACTGCCATGTACCCAACGAAAGGTGTATTCTCTCTCTCTCTCTCTATATATATATATATATATATATATATATATAATATAGAGAAAAAGGGTGATAGAGAGATATATGTCGATATATATTGATATACATATATATGCAAATATATAGATAGGTTAACAACATCTACACAACCATGGAGGTACATATAAATAGGATACTACCAAATACCGAATGCTTTACATACCGATGCACATAATCACGAGGCTTAAAGACCGAAAGGCCACAGTAAGTGAACACTAGAACCGTGAGTACTATTATCAAGATGTTAAGGGACATTAAGTTAGTGCTTCTGGTGCTGCGGTCCAGGTAGGTACTGTGTTTAAGTGTGTTTCTGATTGCTGTAGTGTGTGTAAGTGTGTGTTCTGAGTGTGGTGTGTGTTTCCGGGGGACTGTAATGTGTGTGTGTGGGTTTGCTTCATGTGTCTGTTTGTGCTATCTCGGAGGTAGATTATTACAGTAGGTGTGGTATGGGGGGTGCAGCCACCCACATGGGGTGTGTATGTGGGCATGGCCACCTGGCCATACATAGTGTAAGATGGTTTGTTTAGATGTGATGGGTAGCAGTGTGTCTGTGTGTGCGTGTGTGTGTTTTGTATTTATGTTAGTTCCGGGAGTTTGACTGTCGCAAGTTTGAGTGTTCAGTATTGTGGGGTTTGGGAGTCTGGGAACGATAATGTGGTCGTTGGAAGTGTGTGCATTCCTAAATCCATGGGCATGTCGTATACAGTGGTTGAAGTCTTCAAATATGTGCATAACATGGACCATAGCAATCACACATTCTGCCACGACCGAATGTTATGAACAAAGGATATGGAGAGTATATATGTCTATACACTATTACAAATATGTGCTATGGACATAAGCCAAAGATAGGGTTACCAACTGTCCCACCTTGTGAGGGGCAGTCCCTCTATGTGCGGTAGTGTCCTGACCAAAATGAGTACAAATACTAATGTCCTACAATCTCGAGACATTTGTCATGTTCCATATTTAATGTAATTGTTGCATAAAATAGTCATCTGTATCTAAAATACCTACATGTAACAAGAAACAGGATAAGCAAGTAAACCGCTACAAGAATATAAGCTTTTATATAGGCATATATGTAAAGTTCTATACTTTGTACTGACCGTGGATATGTGTTGGCCTCTAAAATCCGATGTGTGTCCTGCAAATGTCCCATTATGGCCATTTGAAAAGGTGGCAACCCAAGCCAAAGAGGTTCAGTCACCAACACAACTCCAATGAGTGCAAATATCTGTGACAGAAATACACGAGACAGCTTTCATGTAGCAACATTTCATTACATACCAATGTATGTCCGAAGGGATTAAAGGACCAACTTCACCTGCATGCTATACAGGAACCAATTAACAATGGATTAATGAATAAGCCTGCAATTACCATAGTATTAGTCTACTAAAGGATAGGTCTTCAAATAGGGAAGGAGCCCTCACACACATATCGAATATGCATAAATGCAGTTCCTACACACCTGCATCTGCTATGTACACCCACCTACATCTCCCCCACACCCGAAACAATTGCAATACAGACTGTAATAACATCACAAACATTCCCTTACTCTATGACATCTGCAGAAGCCTTAACGTACCTTGTGAGAGACACACTATAATGGCCCTATGTGAAATCGTTGCTGTTGTACAATGGAACAGACGCCGATGTTACAGGGTTTAGTTGCAATAATCCCGTATCAGACGGCTGATATAACAGCTAGACTCACATGTAGAACTACATCCTCTAGCCATTACACACAATCCACGGGGGCCATGAAGTTAATATACCACTGTGTGTCTCCATATAGCTGTTGAAATTCATCACAAACAACACATCCAGGCCGTCTTCCTCGAAGGTAGGGCAAAGGGACAACGCCCAAGTGGAGTATTCAATTATACCCCACTGTTGCCATGTCACTGGCTAATGGAGTAGCTGCACAGCTGATGTGCATGTAATCATCTACTCCGGAATACCAATTGGTGGCAAGATACCACATGTTACTGATATCTAAGTATAAAAGGATGGCTTGTCATACATTCAGACCATATGTACATACAAGAAAAACGTTACAACAGAAAATGAATAGGACTTATATTATCGTCAACTCGGGATACTAATAAGGTATGTAGAACACTCAGTATGTTAGTGTATGTAGTACCTGTTCTGTATTAATTAAAGTGTACGCAATGCATATAGTGGGAAAAGGTATTATGTAGTCATGTATTGTTGAGCATAGTAACGCTCGTAGAAATTGTGTGTACTGCTGTGGGCCACAAGGTAAACACCTCATACACGACAAGAGATGCTATATAAGGACTTTAAACACAACAATTCCACTCCAGCCGCTGTCAGTGGCAGGGTTTGTCCAACAAGTACGTGCCATAACAGGGGATAGTATATGTTGATATACTGTAACAGTAGGCATATGTATGGCCGTATAACTGAGAATAACATGTCTAAGGTGGTCCTGCTGTGCAATTATGATTTGCATTGTGGGATATTGTGGCAGAAATGTGAAATGTACAGTACTGTAGGTAGAAATGTCTAACATTTTACATAGCATTACTCTTATGTTATGCAAACATCAGGTATGTCTATTGGCATATACAATACACAATAACAGTATACATATGACTTGTAGTCACCAGACAGTGTATCAGCATGATAGCTAATTAAAATGGAAGAGCTAGTCAATTATCCATGCACAAAGGACATGTAATAGCGTCATAGGTTCATAGTTAGGTACTATGCTGTCTGGCCAAGGCCATTCATAAGCCTAACTACAGTGTTTTCACTTGCGGCACCTCCCTAGGTTAGTGTCCTGTGCCTGTAACAGCAGAGCCATTCATTTCCTGCGCCTCTGTACAGCAGAGCCACTGCAGTGATCCCTGGTGTACATGTCTGTCTCCCATCCACCCATTGAGGTATCTCTTGAAGAGTGCTAGTGAGGGTCCCTGCCTGATGTACATGGGAATCATGTTCCAAAGCATGGTGAGTGTCCGGGTCAGGAATGTATCCCTCCAGCACGTCCTAGTCATCGTTGCATTGAGGTACATATCCCAGAGCATGTGGGTCTCAGTGGCTTTTGCTTATGTGGAGCATATCCATCAAAACTGTTTTGGACATGGACCTTGTATGTTCAGCACAGATCACCTCTGAGTATGTGGTATGCAAACAAGTACAGTTGGGGTTTCTGTAGTTGGGCTGCATACGTCATCTTTCGGAGGTCAGTATTTCTCTTGGTGTGGTAATGTTGTGGTATTTAAAGCCATTGCTGTTGTCTCATAAGGTACATCCCAAATGGGGTGTTGTACCCTTTAATGTGTTTCATAAGTCATGAGTAGAGAGGCACAATGGCTGCCTTTGTTCTGGCTACAAACCCATTAGAGATTAGGGTGTGTAGTGGACTACCACCTATGTGACAGTCCATGGGTGACTGGTGTAATCCAAAGGGGATGTCTATGCATCTTGTGGCATGCAGCTTGAGGCCATGTTATTGACACCAGGTATTCGTCCCAGTGACACCCTTATGGAGGGTGTCTGTATCAGCTGGGGAATCAATCATGGCCCCTAGTTTGCAGTCATCTGCAAACCTATTCAGGGTAAGTCCTCCTGTGCTAGCCTGTACCTCAGAGAAGCATATACTGAACATGAGGGGCCCTATGACCGAGGACTGGGGGATGCCAATTGTAACTGATTTACAGTAAGAACTAGGGTATGCTACCCTCACTGTGTGGGTTCTGTCCATGAGCCACTTTGCATAACACCTCGTGACGTAGGGGTTAATGTGCAGGTGAATGTGTATGTTGACAATACCAGAATGGGGAACGGTGTTGAAAGCCTTTGAGAGGTCAAGGTAGGCTGTGTGGACCTTCTTACCCTCATCTACTGCCTTGGTAACTGTCTCAAAGGACTCCAGCAGGTTAAGGAGGCATGGTCTGGCCCTAACAAATCCAAACTGGGTAGGATCAAAGGTTTAGAGGACACCAATGTCTCTGTCAATGAGATCCATGATGATGTGCTCCATAACCTTGCAGAACAGTCTAGTCAGGTTTATAGGGCAATAGTTCCCTGGTTCATTGTGGCGCCACCTTTGTGGAGTGTGATAACTGTTGCTGTGTGCCATTCAGGGGCCACAATGCCTGATGCAAGGCTATTATTGAATATGGTGCCCAAGTGGGGGGCCATTTCATTCTGAAGTTCATGGAAATCGCAGCCTGGGATGTTGTACAGTCACATGGATGCTGTGTACCTGGCTTTAGAGAGTGCAGCTTTGAACTGCATAGTTGTGATCGCAGGGACTCTGCATCATTCCTGTATAGCTATGGGCTCTTTAGGGTGTGAGAGGGGTGTAAAGTTAGCACTGAACCTATCTGCCAGGATGTAGCCAATATCAGTTGGTTCTGTAATGTTCGTGCCTTACTGCTGTTTGTCAGAGCAGATGTGGGTATCGCTATCGAGAGTAGTGACATACCTCTAGAACGCTTTGTGGTAGTCCTTGGAATTAGTTGCGGTAATGTTTATGTAGCTAGCTTTGGAGGATGTGATAAGGGATCTCAGATTCTTACTGAGGCTGACCAGGGAGCTCCTCCACTCATGGGATTGTACTCTACTTTGCAACAGTCTCCTCCTTCTGTAGTATATTATGTCCATGGCAGTGGACCACCAGAGTGGCATCCATTTTCTGGTGGGTACCGTCATGGCTCTGTTTGGGATAGTATGATCCATGCAGTCGTGTAAGTGCTAATTAAGTGCAGTTGTGTACGATTCAGTGGTTGTAACTGTATTGTCCATCTGCACAGGTGTCATGACGTTTACTACTGCTGTCATAAGAAGCCTGAAGTTGGCTTTGTAGAAATATTGTACTGTGTTTTTCATAAGGGTGTGGTGCCGGGATGTGGATAACAAGGGTGATTAGCGTACGTTCGGATCTGACCAACGAGGAGATAACCCCAGGTGTGGAACACCAGTCACACATGTTGGTAATGACCAGGTCTAGGATATTGTTGACCCTGGTGGTGGTGTGGATAGGTTGATCCAGGCGATTGGAGGTTATGAATCCCAGAAAGCATTGGCCTAATGTGTCGGTACATGAGTAGGTATCCCAGTTAATGATGGGGTAGTGTCAGTCGCACATCAGTAGTGTCTGTTTGAACCCTACTTTCCAGTACACCAAGAAGTATGGACCGTTCACCGTGAGGTATGGTGTGGGATCTGTAGCAAGCTACAATTTGTATAGCAGTTATGGCGAGAGTCAGTTGCACTTGGATTACCTCTGATGCATTGTGCTAAGCAACCAGCCTGGAGGTGTGGATATCCTTGGGAAATATGGACACACCTCCATAGTGGGTGTTCTGGTCCTGGTTACATGACTGAAAGGTGTGGTATGAGTAATAGCCTGGTAGTGCAAGGGTGCTCTCAGGAGCCTAGAAGCAGGTCCCAGTCACTGCACAGATATGGAAGTGGTCCATTACAAGGAGTGCCTCGGGTGAGTACATTTGAGATGAAGACGTCAAGCATTGAGTAGCATTACCCTCAGCTTTTGCTTGCCTGTTCCTGTTATGGTGGTGAATCTGTTATTTGAACTGTGCCTAAAACAGGCACAATAGGAGCAGCAAGAGCCTTAGCCATTATCTGTAATCCCAGGGCCGACAGGTGCAGGCCATCTGTGCCAAAGCATCGTGTTCTGCTGACCATGTCATTCAAAGCAGACAGATACTGGATACCCTTGGAATGACACCAGAAGCATAGCCAATTTTTGAAGTAAATAATTTTGTCCTTGCACTGCGTTATCAGTCTGGACAATGGACAAATGCTACTCAGGGCTAGGAAGATACCTGCCTGGGCTACAAGATTGGAGAGCTATTCCATGTCTCTTTACATGTAGTCCAGGAAGGTACATCTCAGGGCATTCACACTAACATGGAGAATGACACAGTCATATTGTACCTGTTGAGGAGTGACCTGAGTGCATAGGTTATGTTGCGGATCCTGTTACCCGACAGGCAGCTGACAGTAACTAATACCTTGTGTAGCCTGCTGAGTGGGACATCAGTGTGACCGCCTATAGAGTCACCTATGACTAGTGTGTTGGGTACGTTATATCGCCCTATTGGCTGTGGTTGATGGGCACACTGAGTCTGTGGGCTATAAGTAATTGGTGTTATGTTGTGGGATGGGAGCTGCCTGCATTTCTGCTTTGGAGTTCTCTGTTGCCCAGACAGAGTAGTATTGAGAGGCTCTGCAAATGCTGTAGTCTTACTATGTGTGGCCTGTGGTGGTGGAGATCTAGTGAGACTATGTGATGAGTGTGGTGTGGTGCAAACGTTTAACATCCCCACATGATTATCAGGTTCAGTCTGGGTTGGAGAGAGCTTTACCTCCAGCATGGCTAGATATGTGCATCTCCCACAGGTTGTAGTGTTGTATGTTAGGAGGGGAGTATTGACTGTGTACACAAGACAATTTCTAT
>NC_056747.1:646727779-646790279 GCF_019279795.1 Protopterus annectens
CAATTGAGTGCCAGTGTTTGCAGTTTCCCATGTGTAAATGTGGACTACTCACAGGTATGTATGGTAATACCAGCATGCTATTCGTAGCTTCAACCTCACTGTTAGAAAGGCTAACATTCCAAATATGTCTACATATCTACTAATCCAGGAGCATGGGAGCTGTGTACTAAGCTACAGTGGCTAGAGATGTGACAGCCATACCGGGTGACATCACAGGTACAGTTACATGGGGAGGGGAGTTTACACAGCGGTCTAGCTGATAACAAGGGTAGAGGCCAGTTGATAGCTTGAGGCCTCACTGTATAGCAGTAATACACATTCACATTACAGGATGAGAACACACAACTACACACACACACACACACACACACACACACACACACACACACACACACACACACACACACACACACAGGTATTCGCACACATGTATTCAGACACACAGTAACATGCCCACACTCACGGGGTCAACAGCACTGTAACACACACACAAACACTTGATAGTGTTGAGGTGAGGACCCCTGCCTGTGTGGTAATTACCATTACAGTACTGTGTACCCACATGATGCGACACAGAGAATACACATGTACAGGTAGTCAGTAATGCCTAAGATTGATGGCATCAACAGGGTAGTAGATTGCATCACCTGGAGGGGTTAGGGGTCCTATTTGTTCACTATGGTAGCATACATCCTCACTCTATGGACCAGACAGCCATACATACATGCACACACACACACACACACACACACACACACACACACACACACTGTGGAGTCCACAGTTGAATGCACCTATGTCGTGCACATACAGATAGCTCACATGTGTGTGATACACACCCCACCCCTGACTGTCTTGCTTTCTACACTGCAGTATGTACAAATCTCTACAACAGTGTACAGGAGTGTGAGTAGCAATTGGGATGTATTCCCCACCATACGTGGCATATATGGACACACAAGCAAACACACATGGCAGTACTGTGAATCAAACACCTGCTATCTTATGATACGTATGGCAGACATGCAGCAGTATTGCCCGCATTACAATGTGTACCGACGCTACCTTTGGCAATTGTGCTGATATATGCACACGGGAGGTCTTAATTGTTACAGGTGTCAAGTGATTTACAGCCAATGACACCCTGACCACTGTGTAGGTTGTATGTCTTCCCCTTCAATTAACAGAAACATAGCTTAGTGTTTGCACATGTTATGGTAGGATGGCTTGTGACTCACCTGTGAGCTGTCTTCAGCAAACATCCATCTGCAAAGATGGCCCACCACTTAGTTATGTCCACACATCCATCCCTACCTGATGTACATCTTACCGTACTGTCAGTATATCACCATATACAGTTGGCAATGATGGGGCTGCATTGCAACTGAATGTTGTAGTAAGACACACGTCACCTGCAAACATCAGCTACTGCACACGGATGGTAGCTGAATGCACACCACTACATGTACATGTGTGTAGGTCCTACAATCCTGTCATTTAGCCATGTTTGTAGGCATTGCAATTGGTGGACATGTGTGATGACATACATGACACATGGACTGTTGTATGATATGATAGTTAACACAAACACAGGTTCAGCAAGCTACTTAAATCCACCAGGTAGTAGAGCAAGGCTGTACATCCACTCAAATCATGAAGTAAGACTGTTGGAAAAATCACAAAAGGCAACAAAGGACTGGAAAGTCCACAAGTTTAATAAAAAGTTTTAAGCTTTTCTAAGTTTTTAGAATATTGCAGAAGAATTGGGAATTATTTAAAACTAATTCCAACATATATGCTAAACTGGATGATTTCCCTAGAGTAAGCTTTAGAAGAGCGAGGAATTTGAAGACTATCTTAGAACAAAAGAACACTCCCATTGTCCGTTGTAATGGCATGAAAAAATGTGAAAGCTGTAACTACTGTAAATTTGTGGATGTGACCAACAGTTTTAACATCAATGGTTTACAGTATAAAATCAAGGATAAATTCAACTGCAATTCCAGTTTTGTTGTTTATCTAGCTAGGTGTAAATTGTGTCCTGCTTTCTACATAGGAAAAACAGAGCGGAGGCTCTGCGACAGGATATATGAACACCAATATGCGATCAATAAACACAAACTGGAAAATGCCTTAGCTAAACACACTTCAACTAACCAATAACATGCTTTCAATTTTATCACTATAGATCAAGTCAAGTTTGACAGTAGGGGTGGGCCTAGGCCCTTGAAATTAGAAGAGCTCGAGCTAACTTGGCAAGTTAGGCTTAATGCCTATAATCTACCTGGTTTGAATGATTCTTTTTCCATTAGTAGTATCTTAAAACTAAAAAGTTTAAAGAGGTAAATTTGATTTAGTCTTTAGTAGGTTGGCTAGTGTTAGTCACAGGGTTTCTTTGTACCTGATGCCGACTATTTTAGAGTGTCTTATTAGTAGTATATCAAAATTAAATACCCGTTAGAGGTTTAACTTTGACTCCTTTTAACTAGGTTGTTTGTGACAGTTATTTTGTGTATTTTTGTTGTCACATTATAGCGTATTTAGAGTTATATAGTATTTTTATACATTTGTGACTGTTGTTGTTCTTTTATATTAATTATTCTTTATTTAATAATATTTTTCATTTTTTATGAATAGAGTTGCTGCTGTTTCTGTTATCAATGTGCCTTTAAATGTGGTAATGTGTAATATGTGTAATTGGTTAATTATCAACCAGCTGTTTGTATAAATTGGAGTTCTTGCCCACTTCAATAATGTTTCTGATTAAGTTAGATGATTGAGGCAAACGAAAAGCGCTTAAAACTTTTTATTAAACTTGTGGACTTTCCAGTCCTTTGTTGCCTTTTGTGATTCTTTCAACAGTCTTACTTCACGATTTGAGTGGATGTACAGCTTTGCTCTACTACCTGGTGGATTTAAGTAGCTTGCTGAACCTGTGTTTGTGTTATTTACAAGTTTGACTGCCAGTTCTTGTTTTCGTTTTTTATGATATGATAGTTGTCATGGGTAACCAGTACAGAGGGAATGTTAACTCAGTCAACATTGATATCACACCTTATGTACTGTTAGCATTCAACAGCCATGGACCTACCTTCCATGTGCATGTGTGTAATTGCTGTAGCCACCTGTCTGCATGAAGGACAGCAACAGCTATGCTATGTACATATGTGTTGTGTGTGTGTGTGTGTGTGTGTGTGTGTGTGTGTGTGTGTGTGTGTGTGTGTGTGTGTGTGTGTGTGTGTGTGTGTGTGGTATGTACATATTCATGGCAGGTACATGTATGTCATATCCAAACATGAGGGTGTTTACTGGTGTACAGCAACAGTCATCTGTTACTGCTGTATATGACCCAGGGCCCCTGTTATGTGTACAGCTGACCTGGTTACGAACAGTGGTATCAATGCATTGCATAACACATGATGCAACTGTGTCAGTACATGGGTAGTCTGCACAGTTGATGTAGAGTTAGGTACAGTCCACTGGTCATGGGTCACATGGTGTTGTATTAATATATGTTCTACCACATGTATGGATGTGTGTTGCTGGTCCAAGGACATGGTGATGTCTGAGGGCTACATCCTAGAATGCGGCTTTTGACACTGTGATCTGCACCTGACACATCTGTGATGCCTTTTGAGGGTGTACTGGTCAGTACATGTGAGTGGCCTTCATGTACGTGGGGATACCACCACCTGGAGCGGTCCATAACGGTGTTATGGCCCACATGTCTGTATCAGATATACGGTCGTAGTGCTATTGTACACAACTGAGCCTTCAGCCAGGCGTTCCTCACTGCACAGATGTCAGTATTCCCCATTGTTGGATCTACATTGGGCAGCTGTGATCACGAACGCTACACATCTAGCACTGCTTAGCATACACATACAATGCAGTTGTCCTTTTGGTGTCGGGGTGTTAATCTGGTCTCAGGACATTCGTCTATGAATAGCACTATATGGGCAAAGTAGCCACTCCTGGCAGGACATCACCATAGGTGGTATTAGTGTGCCAGGTTTAGATTGGTACATCTAAGGTAACGGACAGCAGCAGACGTTGTGTAGAAGACTGGTGTCAGATATATGTAGCGCAGCGTTCATGCTAACAATGACAACTATTAACACCGGAGTCCATTACAATGTGTTGTTCACATCTAATTGTAATAGCATGGCCACTGTGCCTTTCCGTGTTTAGAATCAGAGTGCATACAAAACAGCCCTTTGCTACTAAGTGTGTGAGCATGCCCAGTATAAAGCTGTGTAGATGGACACATAGTGCATTCCAAACGGTCATCTGCTACTAAGTGTGTGAGCATGCCCAGTGACACCTTGTGTCAGTTATGTGCCTCTATGTGTATGGGCATGGCCATTGTAACCCTGTACAGTGATAGTAGTCATCCAGTCAACAGATGGCCATACCCCACTTCAGTATGGATTCCTACATTGAACACACTGGTTCACAGGTATGTACATCGTAACTGCCAGCATTCATGTCGATGTCTGCATTCCTAGAAGGTCATATTGACAGTCTTGAAAGGTGTAGTGTCTGTGGCATGGCTTGTATCTATGTAGTATTGCAATAGTGGTCCGTAGATAGGCAGTTGTCCTGATCACACCACTGGCGTGTGTTTGTCTCCGTCTGCCTGGGGACAGAAATATGCTTTTAGACTGCTCACACTCCATACAATCCCTATCGCTGTCTTTTCCATTGCTGATGATGTCACCCACCTAGAAGTACACCTCCGTGAGTACCATGTCCCAGTAATCTTGGTAGCGTGTTCTGTAACTGCGTAATGCTGTAGTGTGATAAGGTAGTTAGGTCTGTGTTCTAATCCCAGACATGCCAACTGTATGTGTGTGTGTGTCTCCATCTGCCTCGGGACAGAAAGATGCTTTTAGACTCCTCACACTCCATACAATCCCTATCGCCATCTTTTCCATTGCTGATGATGTCACCCACCTAGAAGTACACCTCTGGGTGTGCTGTGCTCCAGTAATCTCAGTAGCATGTTCTGTAACTGCGTAATGCTATAGTGTGATAAGGTAATTAGGTCTGTATTCTGATCCCAGCCATGCCAACTGTGTGTGTGTCTCCATCTCGCTGGGGACAGAAATATGCTTTTAGACTGCTCACACTCCATACAATCCCTATCGCTGTCTTTTCCATTGCTGATGATGTCACCCACCTAGAAGTATGCCTCTGGGAATGCTGTGTCCTAGTAATCTCAGTAGCGTGTTCTGTAACTGGGTAATGCTGTAGTATGATAAGGTAGTTAGGTCTGTGTTCTAATCCCAGCCATGCCGAGTGTGTGTGTGTGTCTCCGTCTGGCTGGGGACAGAAATATGCTTTTAGACAGCTCACACTCCATACAATCCCTATCGCTGTCTTTTCCATTGCTGATGATGTTACTCACCTAGAAGTATGCCTCTGGGAGTGCTGTGTCCCAGTAATCTCGGTAGCGCGTTCTGTAACTGTGTAATGCTGTAGTGTGATAAGGTAGCTAGGTCTGTGTTCTAATCCCAGCAATGCCAACTGTGTGTGTGTGTGTCTGTGTCTTCATCTGTGTGGGGACAGAATAATACTTTTAGACTGCTCACACTCCATACAATCCCTATCGCCGACTTTTCCATTGCTGATGATGTCACCCACCTAGAAGTACACCTCTGGGAGTGTTGTGTCCCAGTAATCTTGGTAGTGTGTTCTGTAACTGCGTAATGCTGTAGTGTGATAGAATAGACAGGGAGGTGTTCTATTCCAAGGCATGACAGGTGTGTGTGTTTGGCAGTCATATCCTATGTGTTGGTATCTGTGAGTGGCTAGCTCCAGGATGTGTTGAGGAGCATGTTTTGTTGTTTTCCTATATAGTGTCCATAAATGCCACAATCGGCCAAGAGACTGGGTTGGCAAGACATGCACATACACATACATTCGGCAATAGGTCTGGTGAGTAATGTCAACAGCCCTAATCTTACCCTTAATACAGTCTGAACCCATGTGACGTACAGAAACACACTTGCCCTGATATTAACACCAGTACATAATGCAGGAGGTGCATTTGGTTTCCTTTTCATTCTTGTCTAATGCTTTGGTGTCATGTGGTCTGCTGTTGTGATATATATTCTATATCTACGTATGTGTGTGCATATATATATGTGTGTGTGTATATATATATATATATATATATGTGTGTGTATATATATATATATATGGACATTAGCACACATAAATCTGCATGATGGAATACATGTCCTATACTGTTGAATGCCTGTGCTGGATGATCTGTACGTGATAACCTCAGATGTATGTATACCTGCCATGGTTTAGTGGTAAAGCACATCGTCTGTGCTGTGCAGGGTCCTGGGTTCGAGCTGTGCAGAGACCGGCTGTTTTGTTGCTGGGAGGAACAAGGAACATCGAATACGGTGATAGTAAGGTGCTTTTAACCAGTTGTGTGTGGATCTGCGCGACAGTAAGCAGTGGTTATTTTTGTGGAGGCTCAGTATGGGTCATGTGAATATTCATTAGAAGACAATACTATGCAAACGAGGTGGAAAATAGTGAATCCCGTTTATCCTCAGGGTGTGATGCAGATCCCAAAAGTGTATGTGTATAGATAGCCATGTGCAAGACTCGAATATAGGTGAAAGCATGGGGGGGGGTTTCAGGCATACTGTACGTAGATTGGAGCTCTGTGTCTCGGGATTTCGCCTGCCTTAGCATGCCTAAGCTAGGGGTGTGTCTATACCTGCCTAGTGCAACTGGGAGGGACAACAGCAGTAGGAGAGTAGTCAAGGTGAACAAACTGGGCAAACAGGTGATAATTATCACAATCAGCAGATTACAGGCTCAGCCAGGCCCAGAACACTACGATAAAGGGAGTAAGCACCATACCCTCGGGTTTTTTCCACACTCTACACCACTGGTGTATACATGCAGGGAAATTTTACAAAACAATCCAACAAAATGAGAAGGGCTGCAGCAGGCAACATAGACCAACATGTGCAGGAGGCTGAGGGTGGTGAGGATGTGGATGTTGCCGAACAACCCTCAGTGAGGAGACAGAGAAGACTGTACAGACCCAGGGTAACCTATCAGGGGCTACATGAGCTGGAGATAGTGCAGCGCTATGGGGTGGACAGAGACCTCCTACAGAAGATTGTTGAGCTGTGCCGGCCACACCTGACACATCGAGCAGGCCAAGGGAAATCCATCCCAGTGGATACCAAGGTATGTGTAGGCCTAGGTATACTAGCCACAGGTACCTCCCAAAGCACAACTGGGGATATCATGGACATCTCACAGGCATCTGCATCCAGAGTATTCCACGAGTTCCTGGATGGCATGTCACCACATGCCAGTGAACACGTACATTTCCTCAGCACATGTGAGGTGTTGACCAGCAATATGCGTCTCTTCCACCAAATGGCAGACTACCCTGGGGTAGTGAGTGCTACAGCCTGCATGCACGTATGCATCAAAGCACCTCCCGGTGAGTGGGGTAGGGCCTATATTAACTGCAGGGGCATCCCCTCCATCAACTGCCAGCTCATATGCGATGCCCAGGACATTACACTGAATGTGTGTGCTGGCTGCCCTGGAAGCTATGACAATTCTGATATATGGCATCTGACGCAGCTGTACCACAGCTTTGCCAATATGGACATCCCCTACAGTCACCTAGTGGGGGATGCTGGGTACCCACTGGAGCCGTGGCTGATGACACCCATCAGAAATGCACACACACCTGAACAACTACATCATAATGAGGCACACACACAGGCAAGACATATAATTGAGCATGTGTTTGGGATGCTCAGGTCACGGTTCCGGTGTCTGGACACATCCGGTGGAGCCTTGCAGTATTCACCAGCTACATGCACCCAAATTGTTATGGTATGTGCTATGCTACACAATATGATCCTGCGGAAACAGCTGCAGAAGGAACAGCATGGGGCAGGGCCACACAGCCCCTCCCCACCAATGCCAAGGCCTGTACAGGCACAGAGTGACTCGGAGGAGGAACTACCTGAGCCGGACCCAGTAGGTTGAAGGAGGTGTGCCTAGTATGACCTGGCCTTGGCAAAGAGGCAAGGCATAGCATATGCACTGACACAGTAGGTACCCAGGGAATATCACCCACTCTGACTCGCACAGACAGTAAAAGAGATCCCAAACATGACACTACCTGTGCTCAGCCATGTATAGGAAGTGCACTGTGTGCATCCGGCATAGGCAGCCCTCCAGCACCATCCTCAAGTCTGGCACGCCCTCAAGGTAAGTCAATCAACCTACCAATTGGCAGTTGTATTAGAATGTGTTGTTACCTGTAGCTATGGTATGGATGTGAGCATGCAAGGGAATTTGGTGGCCGAATGTTAAGGCAGCGGACAGTAGACGTCCATAGTGGCACTGTGACATCTGCACATACCGAGGTCACCATAGTAGCCAGTAGTACACAGAGTGTCCTAACTCACTGCGGGTAATGGGCTGAGCATCATGTGTGTCCATACAGCCCACACAAGTCTCAACCAGCTGGACAGGTATAGACCAACACAGACAAATGCTGTACTATGGCCTCTGAATATGCCCAATGGATGACCCCCCCCCCCCACAGACACACACAGACAGACTACAGCAGGCCAGGCAGTTGGATGTAGGTTGTGAAGGCTAGGACGTCTGAAACTAATATGTTGGTAATTAAAGCTAAGATATTGAGTACACTGGTATGCCTCTAGCCAGCACAATAAGTAGGTCTACACACTGAAATGGAGTACCTGACATACCAGTACAGTAGTAGCAAATATGTACAAGTGTCAGCTGTGCCCCCCTTCCAATGTACACATGTAACAGTCAGGTGCGCCCCCCCCTAGGTGCTGTGTAGGAATGTGGACACAGTCGGATGTCCCCCCATGCCGTGCAGAAATGTAGCAACAGTCAATGCCACATGACCGATGGATACCCTGCAGACACAGCATGCAACCTGTCAGTGTACAACACAGAGGTCGGGACCACAGTACTGACTACCTGGACATGTAACACATGCGATACAGTTGACCATACTGGGCATGCTCAAACACATGAAGGTATGATGGCAATGTCAGTCGACAACATGCAGAACGGTCATACTGGGCATGCTCACACACGTAAACACAAGACGGCTAGGTCTGCAAACACCAGTGGTCCGGACATATCTGCCTGTACATTGCTATACTATTGGATGACTGTGCTGTATGGTATGTATGTGGTACTGTCTATTGTCTGTATATTTCCCATGGTGTATTGGTAATTCACATTAGCTGTGTGCGCAGGGTGTTGCTACCAACACTTGCAAAGGACGGTTATTTGTTTGCGGACAGAACAAGGCCATTGGCTACAGAGTGAGTAAGGCACATTGCAGCAGTTGGGAACGGTTGTGCGTGGGTTTGCACGGTGTTAAGCACTGCTAACCTCTGGTTACAGCTTCTTACACTTGTTTAGACTCCACATTTCTTTAACAGTGCAATACTCGCATACTGGTAGACAAGCACGCTTACACCCACTTGCTCCCTCACTTGCACATGCACTGACATTGGTGCTTGCATTTGTCACTCAATCTGGGTGGGCGCGATCCCTTGTGATGCCTATTACATCAGACTACATGACTACAGCATCAGGTATGGCTGACCATTACGCGACGGCATGGTGTTTGACTGTACAAAATCGGCGGCCTGTCCAGTGAGTCAATCATATTATATGCGTGTTCCTCATACAATCTGCTCTCATCTGGCTGATACATGGGAACCGATACTCTGCAATGCAGACAAGTAAATGTGTTTTGGGAACCACATCCATCTGCCGGGTCATGCTACCGCATACCTATTGTAGGTTTGCCACCTTTTAAATTGGCAGAGGTGAGACTTTAGGATTAACACCTGTCCCACTTTGTGTGGGACAGTCCCTCCTTAGGCGTATGTGTCATGCGAAAATAATCTAGACATAGCAAATGTCCTGATTACAGGACAATATTATATTCTATGTTTCTGTAATAGTTGCATGTAACAGTTATTGTATATATGACACTTCTATATGTTATGTGAAGTAGCATAAGCAACTTGACTGCTGCTAGACTAAGCTTTTATTTGTGCTAATACGTATAGTTCTGTATTATGCATGGCTGTAAGTATGTTTTCAACTGGTACGTCTGACATTTCTATGGAGCAGGTCCCACTTTGGCCATTTGGAAAGGTGGCAGCCCTATAGGACCTATATGTAGAGATGTCAGATTTGGCAAGGCAACACATACCCACAGCCAGTCAAAAATAGACTACTTCACCGGTTTGCATAAGTAAAGGTTATTCTTGTAGCATTATAGTTGCTAATACTGTTTCCTATAACATCTAGGTGTTTCAGATACAACATAATTATTTTATGCAACCACTACAGACAATATATGGATTCTTTGCCCTAAATCACAGGCCATGTGCCATAATAACATTTATTTTGCAGGACACAACTGCCCAAAGGGGACTGACCCTTGCAAAGGTGAACAGGTGCTAACCCCAACCTATTATGCTATCATATACCTAAGGTAGTCGTCGGAATATGCGCATTCCGTCACTAGCAGACCTCACATACGAATGGGGGACACTGCATAACACCCTCAGGGACACATTTAGATGATTGGTACTATTAACCTGGCACATTGACAGTCCCAGAGCATTTGTATTCATACACATTTGTCGAGTTACATGCTGTTTATGACTCATACATGTTGTCATTAGTCATTACGTGTATTCCGCCACCTGTCCACCTAATATCACTAGTTCTGGAAGGGTTTAGTTGGGACTGTTAGATTCTGATTCGTAATCACGGATGTCCATGATAATTGGGTACAGTTCACTGATATAGTCCCTATGTGTTCCCCCAATGGTTTACAGACTATCCAGTAGATGTGCTCTTAAGGTTTGGGGGGGTATGGGCGTCTGCTATACCCACATAGGAATATTAATTACTTCCACGGGGCGGGCCTAATACATCTCTGCCAACCAACACCTGCACACTTAGGCCCATTATTGCATACCCATGATTCCCCTACCTGACACCCCTCTACAGCACTCATTCTTACTGTGAGCGCAGCTGGGGTATGAGCACACCCCTACTCACTGCCCACTCTCCCCATGTCGGGACACTTGTCGTACGTTTTGTCTTTCCATGTGTTATCAGACTTGCACAAACTACTGTTCCGTGTACAGCTACATCCTGGTCACATTGATCATTATAGGGTTGCCTAAAAGGGAACTTTCTGGTGTCCCACAAGGGACCCCGTGATCCATGTTTAAAGTGTAGACCTTTCAGATCTCTCCCACTGGTAGTTTCCTGCCAGTGGTCTGGAAAGCAGTGGTGTATTTACCTGTATTGCGTGACTGTATGTCTCACCAGCCTAGCTGGGGGGGTGTGGGAGATAGACGTTAGTTTATTGGACCTCCCACTAACATATGCCCGGTCTGAAAAAGATGTCATGTACCTACCATAACGTTCCATGTTAGTTGTCTTCTTCTCGCCTTCTTTCTTGCTGGTTGGGTTCGGAGCCGAGACTCGGCCATCTTCTAAATCTCGAGAGCTGTTTACTGGCTCGAGGCCTCCCCATATCCCATGATGCCTGGCACTAGATACCCAGATCTCGTTTGCTTAGTCTAACTGCAGACATAATAAGGAAGGAATCCTATCCTATAATGTATAAATCCTACCAGAGAGACTACTAGGCAGACAGGAATAGCCAGAGAAGACTCAGCCAGTGAAAAACCAAAAGGAACTCTTCTCGGTCAACTAAGATAGGGGGATGGCGGGTGGGATGCAAGAAAGAAGGCAAAAAGAAGACAACTAACATGGAACGTTATGGTAGGTACATTAACGTCTTTATGTTAAGTTGTCTATCTCGCCTTCATTCTTGCTGGTTGGGACAGCGTCCCTAGCACCTAAAATCCTGGGTGGCTCATTGGAACAAACTCTTCAGAACAGTGGAACCAAAATCAGCTCTGCTCCTGGAGACCACGTCCAACTTATAATGTGAAATGAAAGTATACAGATTGGCCCACGTAGCCGCAGCACAAATAGATTCCATGGGCAACCTAGCCCGAAATGCCACAGAAGTGGATAAAGCTCTGGTGGAGTGACCTTTTGGTTTAACAGGCAATTCTTTATTAATCAGTTGATAGATGAATGTGATGATAGTAGTCAACCACCTGGACAAGGTTACTTTTGAAAGTGGAAGACCTTGTTTACCTTCAGCATAGGAAAGAAAAAGCTGGTCCAATTTTCTGATGTCCTTGGTCCTATGCAAATAAAAGCGTAGTTGCCTGTGAACGTCTAACTGATACAACTTATATTCCAACCTGTTGGAGTGGTTGAGAAAAAACACAGGAAGGTCAATGGACTGATTCAAGTTATTCTCAGAAGAGACCTTAAGAAGGAAGGAATGATTAGTCCTGACAGCAACCCTGTCTTTGTGGAACACTAGGTACGGAGGACGAATACAAAGAGCCTGAAGCTCCGAAACTCTTCTGGCTGAAGTAATTGCTACGAGAAAGAGGGTTTTCCCAGATAAAAACTTCAAAGAACAAGAAGCTGCAGGTTCGAAGGGGGGCAAAATTAGAGAAGCTAGAATCAAATTCAGATCCCATCGAGGTGGAGGATCTCTCACTTGGGGCCTAAGCAGAGTGGTCCCTTTGAGAAAGGCTTTACATAGCTTATGAGACATGATATTACTTTCCAACAGGCCAATGTGAAAATTTGAAATTGCAGCTAACTGAACTCTAATTGTAGCGGAAGCGGGCCCAGCATGAAAGAATTCCACAAGAAACTCCAAAATGTGGTGTACAGGGGCTGAAAAGGGGTCTATACTCTTAGCATCTGCCGAGGAGGAAAAACGTTTCCACTTACTAGCGTAAGTTTTTCTAGTGGTAGACTTGTGCGATGATAAAATGATTTCACGCACAGAGTGGGAGATATCAGGAAGCCTGGCTAAAGTTGGAAGTGGAGCAACCAAGCAGTGAGCTGGAGAGATTGCAGGGAGTGGTGCAGCCCACCCAATTGATGGATCAGCAGGTCTGGAACTGGGTCCAGAGTTCAAGGCTGCTCGAGAAGATGATGATGCAGGAACGGGAACCATATTTGTCGAGGCCAGTAAGGAGCAATGAGGATCATTTTGCAGCCCAAGCCAGTAGCTTTCTGTATTAGCTTCAGGATTAGGGGAAATGGAGGGAATGCATAAAGAAGTCCCTGAGGCCAATCGTGGACAAGAGCGTCTCTGGGGGGATGTCCGGGAAGTGGAAGAAGAAAGAAGAAATTGCTGCACTTGCTGTTGAAGGGGGTGGCAAAAAGGTCGCAGCAAGGTTGGCCCCATTTGCGGAAGATTTGGTCTGCCACTACCTGATTCAGAGACCACTCGTGAGGCATGAGAATTGCTCTGCTTAGCCTGTCTGCTATGACGTTGGATCTCCCAGGGATGTGCGTTGCAATCAGAAACCATTGGGAAGAGATCACCCACTGCCAGTCTGAGTGCTTCTTGACATAGGGGTAGGATCTGGTTCCGCCCTGCTTGTTTATGTACCACACTACTGACATATTGTCCGTTCAAATTGTAATGGTCCCGGTAGGAAGAGAGTCTTGAAGAGCTTGCAACGCTAAAAGCACGGCCCTCATCTCCAAGATGTTTATGTGCAGATGGTACTCGTGAGGCTGCCAGGTGCCTTGGACTGTTCTGCCCTGATAATGCCCCCCATCCAATCAGGGAGGTATCCTTGGTCACTGTAGCAACTGGAGGGGGGAGTACAAATGGTCTGCCCTGGGGCACTGATGTGGAGACCATGCAAGGTGCTTTTTGCATGTTTCTGTGATCATAATCATGTGAGACATGGGAAGCTGCTGGAAGGACCACTGGGTGAAAAGAAGCCACTGGAGAATCCTCATGTGAAAATGAGCTAGAGGAATGAGTATGATCACTGCTGCCATGAGACCCAGAGTTTGGAGGATGAACCTGACTTGAATTCTCTTGCATCCTAATAAGATCTGCACATGTCGGCGAATGACTAACACCCTCTCTGGTGGAAGGTTGGCTGACATGTCTTTTGTATTTAAATTTGCACCTATAAAGGTAATAGACTGACAGGGCGACAATGCAGACTTTTCGAAATTTATTGTGATACCTAGTTTGGAGCAAGTCTCGATGGTGTAGTCTCTGGCTCGCAGAAGGTGATGCCTGGTGGTAGCAGTGAGGAGCCAGTCATCTAGATATGGAAGCACCTGGAATCCTTGCCGTCTCAGGTAATTGCTGCCATACATTTGGTGAACACCCTGGGGGCTGTGGTGAGACCAAAGGGCAGAGCTCTGAACTGATAATGGCTGGCTCCCAGCCGAAAGCGAAGGAATCTTCTGGAACATCTGGCCATTTTGATGTGGTAGTATGCATCCTGAAGATCTATAGAGCACATCCAGTTGTCCTGACCCAGAAAGGGTAAAATGGACTGTAACGTGACCGTCCGAAACTTTGTTCTTTGTACAGACCTGTTCAGTCTGCTGAGATCCAGAATGGGTCTCCAGTCCCCTGTCTTTTTTGATACCAAAAAGAACCTTTAGTAAATTCCGGATCCTTGCTGGTCTGCTGGGACTTGCTGGATGGCCCTTTTTCTTAGCAGTTTTGAAACTTCTTGAACTGTTTGATCCCTTAGATTGGGTTGGAACATCTGGAAGGGACTTGTTTAACCATAAGGGGGCGGGAACAAAGGGAATTCTGTAGCCTCCCGATATAACAGACTGTACCCATTTGTCTTGTGTTATGTCTTGCCAGGCTCTTGGGTACAGCGATAATCTTCCTCCGACCGCCTTCAGAGGTGGGCATCTGGGCAACCCTTCAGGGATGCTGGAAGGGCTTCTCAGAGAAGGATTCTCTGCTGCCATGGTTTTGCGGACCCCCTCTGCCACGAGGGCGACATCTGTTATTGTTCCCTCCTCTGCCCCTGGATGGGAAATCACCACGTGTGTCCGGCAAGGCTCCCTGGGATTTCCGGAACCACATCTTTCCACTCTTCTGACCCTTGGGATATGGTCTGGAAGGAGTGGAAAAACAGACTCCCATGGCAGAGAGAGTCTTGCCTTCCTGCTCACACCTGGTAAGGGTGTCCTTCACCTGTGATCCAAAAAGAGAGGAACCATCAAAGGGGGTGTTGGTGAAAGATGCTCTGAAAGGTTCCACAAAGTTACACAGCCGCATCCAAGCGTGCCTCCTTAGGGCCACGCCTGTGCCTGCGGCCCTACTCGCACCATCGGCTGCATAAGAAATGAGCCTCATGGAGGAGTTCACCATTGAATTAAGAGTCGCCAACTGGGAGGCTGCCTTAGCCTGGGCCCCCTCAGCTGATGGATCTTGGAGGGTAACTCCAAGCTCTTTAAGGAGATCCCTTTGAAGACGGGTAAAGTGGCACAAATAATTCAGAGACCTCATGGAAAAGGTCGCTGAAGAGAACATCCGCTTCCCATATCTGTCCATTGTCCTGGACTCCTTGTTAGGGGGATGGACAGATGAAGAAGTTTCAGCCAACTCCTTCTTTGTGGCCGTCGCTACCACCATGGCATCAACGGGGACACCTTTGGTCAAAAACTGCTTGTCCTGTGGTGCAGTAATGAATTTAGCGGGTATTCGGGGGTCGATTCCACTGTGTCTGGAGCTGACCATGCCTTCTGAGCCACAACAGACATCAGTGGGTCGAAAGGCGGAGACACCCAGGAGTTGGAAGGTCGGGATCCAAACACATCCAGGAACACCGACTCATCCTCGGAAGGGCTAAGGGTAGTCCAGTTCCCCCTCTGCCTAAGCATCTCAAGGATGTCTGAGAAGGAGACATCTTCAGAGGGGGATCTCAGGGACCCTTCCGAATCCTCTAAGTCGGTATCCAATGTGACAGACTCAGGGGAGTCAACATGCTTCCTCTTGCATTTCCTCTTACGAGGTGGCTCCTCTGAATGATCAGGGGAGGCCTCTGAAGAGGACGATACACCCAAAGGGGTGCCCTGGAGTGTTGGTTCCCTACACTTGGAGTCTGGAGGAGGGGCAGAGGCAGGCGCAGGTACCATAGGGGGAGGAGCCAAAGGGGATGATCGTGGGGCTGACGCAGGGGCCAGCACACTCCTCATGACCTTGAAGGCATCCCTGCTCGGATACTGAGAAGGCTCCGGTTCCGAAGAGATCAGAATCCCTCTCCGCACTGAGGGGGATGGCTCCGAAGCCGATGTAGGAGCTAAGCTCACCAGCGCCGAAGCTCCGAGGGGGAGAACGCGGTCAGATAAGGGTCCGTTGCCACTCGCCCCCTCGGAGCCGACGAGGGAGTCTCAGCACCCAGATCCCTCCAAGGATGGAACCAAGGAAGTGATCGGTGCCGATGACGGAACTGAAGGAGAAGGTATCGGTGCCGACGGTTCCACGACTCGAACCCCAACGAACTCCGGCTCCGAACTCAAGGGAGGAGTCGGAGGAGGAATAACTGCAGACAAGGATGGAGCAGACCCCTGATGAGGGGGGGCTGGACAACATTTTTGCTAGGGCCTGCGATTTCAACAGACTGCTGACCACTCTCTTCACATCGTGGTCAGAAAGTCTTGAAGACCGAGAAGAGTGGGAGGACTGATGACTGCGCTCCGATTGGAGCAGAGAAGACCTCGGAGCTGAGTGTATTGACTCCAGGGAGGGAGACCTAGATCTCTTTCGACTCCCCGATGGCTCCGAAGTGCGTGTTGGAACCGACTGGAAGGCAGGTACATTGGTTCCAGATGGAACTGAGGCAGAAGGAGTAGCTTCACCCAACGATGGCTCCGCACTGGGAGTCGAGGATTTGGGTGGTTGGAGGACTTCACGGGCTGAGCCTTAGCCGGTGACTCATTGGGCTTAAATAAACCCCGTAGGATTAACTTATTCCTATGCTCCTGCAGGACTCTTGGGCTGAAAGCATGGCAAACCGAACAAGAGTCCTGCAGGTGCACAGCGCCCAGACAGTAGACACAAGAAGTGTGACTATCTGTCAGAGACATCTTCTGACAGCTTGAATCACACTTCTTGAATCCAGACACTTTAGTATCCTTGGACATGGTAACAACGCACTCACACCAAGGTCAAATGTGCACACACACACACACACACACACACACACACACACACACACACACACACACACACACACACAAACACACACACACACACACACACACACACACACAAGAAAAAACAAGCTAGCAGTATAGCTAATCTAACAATCTAAAGTATACAGCTAACACACTCAAAAAACTACTCTAAAGGATAAAACAAAACTTTTTTTTTTTTTTTTTAAACAGCTAGAAAAAGACAAAGTTAGCCTCTAATTTAAATGGCTAATGGAAAGTAGGGGAAGGGGGGAGGGGAAACTCTCTAAGTAAAACGAGTTTCTAAGAAAAACAGTAGGGATAAAAGCTATTTAAGGAATATAGCCTAGGGGTATAGAACAACTAAGAAAAATATGCTATACAGGTAAAATTTAGAAAATACAGAACAAATACAATAAAATATATGACGTGAGCCAGTAAGACAACCTCGCAGTCTGAAGCGGCAAACAAGATCTGGGTGTCTAGCGCCAGGCATCATGAGATATGGGGAGGCCTCGAGCCAGTAAACAGCTCTCGTGCTTTAGAAGATGGCCGAGTCAGAGCTGAGGATCGGCTCCGAACCCAACCAGCAAGAATGAAGGCAAGATAGACAACTTAACATCATATACTACCTGTAATTGCTGTAACGTAACCTACGTATGTACATGGGTATATCTACAGTAACACATATATATATATATATATATATATATATATATATATGTGTGTGTGTATATTAGTCATTACGTGTATTCCGCCACTTGTCGACCTGATATCACTAGTTCTGGAAGGGTTTAGTTAGGACTGTGTTAGATTCTGTTTCGTAATCACGGACATCCATGATAATCGGGTACAGTTCACTGATATAGTCCCTATGTGTTCTCCCAATGGTTTACGGACTATCCAGTAGATGTGCTCTTAAGGTTTGGGAGGTATGGGTGTCTGCTATGCCCACATAGGAATATTAATTACTTCAAGGGGGCAGGCCTTATACATCTCTGCCAACCAACACCTGCACACTTAGGCCCATTACTGCATACCCTTGATTCCCCTACTTGACACCCCTCTACAGCACTCATCCTTACTGTGAGCGCAGCTGGGGTATGAACACAACTCTACACACTGCCCACTCTCTCCATGTCGGGACACATGTCGTACGTTTTGTCAACCCATGTGTTATCCGACTTGCACAACCTACTGTTCCGTGTACAACTACATACTAGTCACCTCAATTATTACTGGTTCGCCTACAAGGCAAATTTTTGGTGTCCCGCAAGGGACCCAGTGATCCATGTTTAAAGTGTAGACCTTGCAGATCTCTCCCACTGGTAGTTTTCTGCTGGTGGTCTGGAAAGCAGCAGTGTACTTACCTTTATTGGGTGTCTGTATGTCTCACTGGCCTAGCTGGTAGGTGTGGGAGGTAGACGTTTGTTTATTGGATCTCCCACTAACATATGCCCTGTCTGAACATATGTTACCTGTAATTGCTGCAACGTAACCTAGGTATGTACATTTGTATAACTACAATAACATATATTTATATATATATATATATATATATATATATATATATATATAAATATATATATATATTTATATTTTTTTGTGTATGTATCTGTATATATCTATATATGTTGTATGTATATATATATATATATATATATATATATATATATATATACATACATCTATGTGTCCGTTGACCAATACATTTCCCGGCCATACGCACTTACACATGTGTATTGGGTTGTATATATGCTTCACCAGCATAATATTGCCTTAGTCATTATGACACCAACACTTCACTCCAGTTATCTTGTAATCGGTATTTAGCACATTATACAGTGGACAGATGTCGCAATATGTTCATGTACGGATTACTGATGGTAATTGGGATGTGATACAGTGTCATTTGACCTGTTCCTTGTCTGCACAGCCTATTATTCCAACTACTGTATTTGTTTGTCTGCGCACATTCATATTATTTATGTCAATAAATGGAG
Organism: Protopterus annectens; assembly: GCF_019279795.1. Classification (NCBI taxonomy): domain Eukaryota; kingdom Metazoa; phylum Chordata; order Ceratodontiformes; family Protopteridae; genus Protopterus; species Protopterus annectens. The sequence continues at coordinate 646,746,925 of NC_056747.1, forward strand.
TGCATGTGTTACAGAGAATGTACTTCAACATATTGTTGTCTGAATGTGCGTATGCATATATACCTATTACGTACTAGCTGACCTACACGGGGCGGTCCATTGGAACCGGCGCAACCACCCCTTGCACTCCTGGATCCATAATCACATAGCCATAGTTCCTCCACCCCACCCGTGTTGAGTTTCCACGCATAACAGCCATTATCCACCCGATATCGCAACCATAACACACCTTTACACATTGCCCTCTCCAGAGCGTTTGGGACCCTACACACATTTTGTACTGCCTCGTGTATTCACAGGGACTCCCGCCATTTATATTTGCACATACATGCCTTTCCTGGTGTTATGGATTACGGCCATTTGCGGTTTACAAGTGTAGGTGGTCACAACATGAACTACATTCTGTCTGTGTGTAATGTAGAACTAGCAGCTCAACGATGTTATGCCCACTGGTAGAACCCTGCCTCTGGTGTGAATAGCGGTGCTCTGCTCACTCTTGGGCAGCTTTATCTGACATACACTGCAAGCACTATATAATACCTTAGTTGCTCTAGATTTCCATCACAACCCTTGTGTATGCTTTATTCTTACGGCATTCATTCTTCTGATATATATATATATATATATATATATATATATATATATATATATTTCATGTCTGTGGATATATATCTATACACACACACACACACACATATATATATATATATATATATATATATATATATATATATGTGTGTGTGTGTGTGTGTGTGTGTATATATATATATATATATATATATATATATATATATATATATATATACATACATATATGTATATAATTTACATCTGTAAGTAAAAACATACATTTGCTATGCTGGGAGCTGCTTACACCCGCGCAGGCGCACTCGCATATGCTTACTGTGAGTTACATATGTTTACTGCCGCTTCTTTGTGCTTACGTCTGCCTTATTCATTATGACAGTACCACTTTGATTAAAGGAATCCGGTTAATGGCCCCATGCAAAACACACGTTCACCTTTACATGTTTAAATGTTGGCTTTACAGAACAGTGACATTCATTCCACAAGAAAATGATATGTGCTATAGTCGAACTTGAACCGGGAATGCCTTTACGTTAGGCAGATTCTCTAACCACTACACTATTGGTGTTCTGGTTCATTTATATGTAAACCCATGGTTCATGGCTACCCGAACACATGCCTCAATGCTTCACTTACACAGCAGGCATCCATTCTCCTGCTGGAAAAACCGCAGTACTACACATGTGCCATTCCCTATTCCCTACTGCTCTGGACCCATACTGCATGTTTACTCACTCCGAGGATATTCAGAACTCCAAATCTTATAGTCCTGGCACATACGTGTGTTTGATTGTCAGGGTGTTCATGTGGTCATCCGGGTTTAGGCTTGTCCGAATGGAGACCGGAACAGCCCTGTACCCATTTGAAAGTCAGAATTAGCACGTGGACAGAGTTAGTCCCTGTGTTTACAGAAGCAGGGATTTGCCCACCTCTGACCAGCTTATTATGTCGGCACTACATAATATGGGGGGGGGGTTCCACTGGTGTTTCCCTTCACATTCGTTACGACTGCTTTATTGTGACCATGTTCATTCATACATATACATATATATATATATATATATATATATATATATATATATATATATATATCTGTGCATACATATACACCTACATACCTATTTACATTTCCCATACTGTTGAATGTCCGCCGCACATCCCCGCTGGCTTTACCTCCCTATATCCGACGGACATTATTCTGGCCATCACATAAAATTAGCAGCTCTTGCATGGCTTGGACCCAGAAACAGACACACCTTAGTCACTGGTTTGACCACTACACCATCCGTGGTACATTCCGCATGGATGGTAGCTAGGATATATGACTTCACTACTTCACTACAGGTATTCAACAGTACTGGCAACAAATGTGACAGTTGGTTGGTGTACATATGTGTACGGACCTCTCATCCACTCAAGGACTAATTTCAACAGTAACAGGGACAAGGCAAGGACAATTCAGGGACAATCACAGGCACTTTTACAATATTAGTACTATTAACTTGAAACGTGTTGACAGATTCAGAGCATATGTATTAATACTTATTTTCTGAATTAAAAGACGTCTATTACTCGTAATTATTGTCATTATTCATTCAGTGTCATTCAACACCTTTCCTCCAAAGGTCACTGGTTTTAGGGGGGATTAAGAGGCTGGCCAGTTATTGTGCGTATGCTCTGACCATTGGTAGGGTTGCCACATTTTCATATGGCCAGGATGGGATATATTCGGGACACACCAGATTTTTCAGGCCAACACATACCCACGGTCAGTACAAGGTTTAGAACTTTACTTATTTTCCTAGATGAGAGCTTATTCTTGTAGCAGTTTAGTTGCTTACTCTGTTTCTTGTAAGATTTATGTATTTTACATACAGAAATAACTGTTTTAGGCAACTGTTACATGAAATATGGTACATAGTTATTTCCTACAATCACAGGACATTTGCCATTGTATTATTCTTGGTCAGGACACACCTACCCAAACAGGGACTGTCCCTCACAAAGTGGGACAGGAGGTGCCCTGCTTACATCAGCGCCTTAATCACTCTATATCCAACTGCCACTATGCGAATGTGTAAAGTATATATTCTCAATAATTCATGTGGGGAGCTGTGCATCACGGTCAGGTGTTTAATCCCGGGTAGTAGGTTCTGCATGACCGGCTGGAGGCTGAGCAGTCTCATGAACCACTACTGCACATACAACTTGTGTCCAGATGTCTACAGGACTGGACATCGTGTCGTGATACAAAGTTTGATGTTTACACAGGACACTTATCCCATGAGGGATATCCAAAACTTGAACAAGACAATACCCTTCAACCTTTTTGGATTTACGAAAACGTGATAGGGTTTTACATGCAAGGGATACATAGTTTGCAATCCTGACACTGCCTAGGGTGAGACTGCCTACTAGATATGAGTATTGGTCACTATGTGCAGATATGGCTGCGCCAAGCTAGCAGCCCGAGTATGGCTGGATTTGGTGGACTTTCAGGAATGGGGGGGGGGGTTGTGTGCTGTAGAGGGGATGATGGATATTCAATTATGCATCCAGGTGTGTTGTAGTTGGATGGCTCAGTTCAGTCCAGACCATTATGTGGGTATGTGCCGGTGACATTTCTGTACATGTGTATCGCACATTTTAATATTCATATGTTTGTGGGATTGTGTTCTACAGTATGACCTGTCAGGTTGTATTGCAGATGTGTATGTTTGTTCTTTGTGTTTCTTTCTGATTCACCCACTGCTCCCTCATACACCTCCAGTTCACCTATTGTGCATCTAACACAGTCTCCCCTTTGCGAATTATTACATTACCCCCCCCCCCCCACACACACACACCCATATTCCACACACTCCAGCCATCCCTTCTCTGGTTGATGGCCCATGGCACAGTCAAGGGAACAAATTGTATACACTATATATCTCTGGTACCTGTATGGTTGTGAGGACTACCCTAGCATTTTTCACCTTCCACATGCTGTACATCATGCACATAGGTACACGCAAATACTTATCTTTCATGAAATGGTATGTAGACCCGGGTAATACCCATTCATCTTTGGCACATCCTGACAAGGACGCCTTGGACCGCAAATGGACAGATTTTGGGCGAATGCTCTGACCATTGGTAGGGTTGCCACCTTTTCATACGGCCAGGATGGGATATATTCGGGACACACATCAGATTTTACAGGCCAACACATATCCATGGTCAGTACAACGGACAGTACTTTTGTTTTATGCCTAAATGTAGGCTTATTGTTGTAGCAGTTTAGCTGCTTCTTCTGTTTCATTTACTTGCTTATTCTATTTCTTGTAACATGTAGGTATGTTACATAGGAAATAACTATTGTATGTGACTATTACATGAGATGTGGGGCATAATTACGTCCTACGGTCGCAGGATATTTATAATGGTTTTGGTATGGACACAACTGCCCAGAGCGGGACTGTCCCTCACAATGTGGGACAGGTGGTAACCCTGACCATTGGGCTAGACTTAGCTATTGGCGATGAGCTAACACGATGCGTTTCGCTTCCACTTGGTATAACTATCAACACTGCAATAGAATACGAGCACGGGATTTTAAATGTCATTTGTTTGAGGGATGTGGACTCAATATTCAGCTACGTGCATTTGTGTTTACTTCTTATTTTTGTGTTCGCAAAATTGTCTTGCATGCTTTGCATACGATTCAGTATCCACGGACACTGAGAGGTGTGATTACTATTGCAGGCAGGCTGTAATATTCAGCATTTTAGGTTGCACGTAAACAGCCGACATGTCCACGCCTCTGTGTGGCCCTTCGACACACCCCATGCACTCATGCACGTTTCCTATGCACGTCGATGTGGCGGCAGCACGCCTTCATTAATATGCATATGGCGCTACCATCTCTACACCGCACGGTCGGCGCAAGCCTAACGCCATCCTTGCGCCGAGCTTCATGAATCCCGGGGATAGCCAATCAAAAAAATCAAGTTGAAAACTAAGCATGAAGCAATAAGAATTCATAGAACATCAGTGAATTTCTTACCTTCAGCAGAAAAAACAATTAAAATGGTCCCAAATAAACAAAACTCTAGCAAAATAAACAGCATTTACATATTATCAACAAATACACTTTAAAACCACATACATGGGATTAGAATAAATTAAAAAAAAACACTTTCTTGTGTCTTTAGGAATTAATTCCAGTTAGAACTGGTCAATCCAGTAACAGTGTGCAGCAAAGAAATGCAGCACAAAGCAGTCCAGCCAAATAGAGAATGAGGTTCTGCTAAAAAGCACAATTTGACTGGAGTGCTTCTCAATCAATCCGGAAATATATCGCTAAGTATATTTCTTGGCACTTTTCAGAATTCTGCATTGCCTTAATTTTAGCCTGACTGAATTATTTTATATATTTGCTGACATTGTTTACTGTTTTCTCATCTGTTCTGAAACTGGTCCCCCCCCCATTCCTGTGGTGGTAAAGTTTATACAACTGGTTTAACTGAGTGTTTTTCAACTGTTGAACTGTTGAGGGCTACACACTCAAGCGCGACAGCCATTTTTCTGCTTTAAAAGTGTTTGTTTTACTGTATCTGTTTTAATTATTGAAAATAAAAATAACATAACAAAAAAAAGTCCCATCTCTCTACTCGTTTCCCACCTTTTTATAACCAGTAGTGTCCAATTTTCAGATTTTGCTGAATTCTGGGCTGTTTTGTAGTTTCTGTACTGCCTAGACCTTACTAAGATAGAAGGAAGCTTCTCTGTTCATCAGTGAGAGTGGTGAGCTTTGAGCAGCCTATCTGTTGCTGTAGGAGTGGTTTCAGTTCAGAATCTATAGTTTTATTGGCCATTTTGGGCTATTTCTATCCCTTTCATCTTTCTGTTTAAAAACCCATGTTTGTGCAGTTTTTGTGCTTGTTTTACCTCAGCAAGATCCTGCCTGGGTGTCCTGCAGAGTTCTACAGCAGCAGAGAGAGAAAAGGAGACTTTGAGTGGATTATGTGTGTCTATATTATGTGACTGAATGCTTAGGTGAGCGAACACCTAAACATCGACAACATAATATTGAACCCCACAACAGAGAACACCGCTGGAAAATGGAACTGTCAGCCAACAACAAAAAAAAAAAGTTTACAGCCAAACCAAGTGGGGGGGGGGGGCTTCGCCCCCACACCCTCCCACATGGGGGACTGTGCCCCCCACACCTCCCCTAACTAAATATACCAACTCTGAGAGCACTCTACAGTGGAGAAAATGGCAAAACGCAGCAAACGGCCAAGGGAAATCTTTCCCTGCATTAATTTGGCCGTTCACTGTTTTTTGCCTTTGATATTATGTGGTCAATGTTTAGGTGTTCCCTCATCTAAGCATTCAACCACGTAATATAGACCCAATTAAGTACCTCTATTTTTGTTTTTATTGCTTATTTTCACTAGCCGCACTATTCAGAGTGTTTATTATTAACTTTGCAACGTATTTGAACTGTTTTTTGAATTCTGATACTGTTTGCACTTTAACTGATCATTTTTAAGTGTTTTTCAACTGTTGAACTGTTGAGGGCTACACACTCAAGTGCTATAGCCATTTTTCTGCTTTAAAAGAGTTTGTTTTACTGTATCTGTTTTAATTTTTGAAAAAAAAAAATTCTATCTCTCTACTCGTTTCCCACCTTTCTATATCCAGTAGGGTCCGGTTTTTAGATTTTGATTAATTCTGGGCTGTTTTGTAGTTTCTGTGTTGCCCAGACCTTACTAAGATAGAAGGAAGCTTCTCTGTTCATCAGTGAGAGTGGTGAACTTTGAGCAGCCTATCTGTTGCTGGAGGAGTGGTGTCAGCTCAAAATCTGTAGTTTTACTGACATTTTGGGCTATTTCTAGCCCTTTTCATCTTTCTGTTTAAAAACCTGTGTTTGTGCAGTTTTGTACATCGCGGAGTGCCGTTTAACAAGGGTTAAACTATTCCCGGTGCCAGAAAGTCTGCTATTCTAATTTTCCATTAGAACTAGTCAGTTTTCTAGTTTTAACACTCAAAACTGTTTCCTTGTGCTCAGCACTTGTTCAAAACTCATTGCAAGCACTAAATAATCTACAAATTACTGCAACACTCAACTTTCCGCACTTGCTAGGAGGAAAACAGTTTTTAGTACTTAAATTAATAAGCACCTATCCAGGCATGTTTAAGGGTCAGCTCCCGATATTATCCCCTGTCCACTTGATGAATCTGGGCATCTTGAGGCAATGTAGCAATTGCCTCATGTACACTGACAACTGTCTCCTCCTACCACCCAACACTACAACCTGTGATAGATGCACTTATATAGCCAAACTGAAAGCCAAGCTCTCTCCAGCCAAGACTGTACTAGACAGTCAAGAGGCGAAGGTAAACACCTGCACCACACCACACTCAACACATAGTCCATCAAAACCTACACCACCTAAACCCACACATAGTAACACAAAACACACACCTACATTTGTGGAGGCTCTCAACAAAAATCTGCCCAAACAACAGAGACCTCCAAAGCTGAAAAGCAAGCAACCATCCCCCTAACACTATCCAAATGACACATAACCCACAGAATTAGTGTGCCACTCAACCTCAGCCCATAAGGCAAAACAATGTATCCAACACACTAGTTATAGGTGACTCTATAGTTAGGCACCACTCACTAGGCTAAACAAGGAGAAAGTCGGGTGCCAGGATCTGCCACATAATGCAAGCACTCAGGTCACTCCACAACAAGTACAAATATGACTCTGTCATTGTCCATGTTGATGTGAATAACCTGAGATGTACCTCCCTGGACTACATGAAAAGAGACATGGAGGAGCTCTTGGATCATGTAGCCCAGGCAGGTATGACCCTAGCCCTGAGTAGCATCCTGCCATCACCCAGAATGATACCACAATACAAGGACAAAATGATTGACTTTAACAATTGGCTAAGCTTCTGGTGTCATTCTAAGGGGATCCAGTGTCTGTCTGCCTGGGGCGACATGATTGACAGACCACAATGCTTTGCCATAAATGGCCTGCACCTGTCACCCCTGGGATTCCGGATACTGGCTAAGGCTCTTGCCACCCCTATAGTGCCTTTTTAGGCAAGGTTCAAATGACAAACTCACCACAGTAGCAGGTATAAGCAAGCAAAATCTGAGGGTAATGCTACTCAATGCTAGAAGTCTAAACCTCAAAATGCACTCACTCGAGGCACTCCTTAAAATGGAGAATGCTGACATCTGTGTAGTGACAGAGACCTGGTTCAAGGCTCCAGAGAGCACCCCTGCATTACCAGGCTATAACTCATACCACACCTTTCTGCCACTTAACCTGGACCAAAACACTAAAGGAGGAGGCAAGCCCATATTCATTAAGGATATCTACACCTCCAGGCTAGGTGTTTAACACAATGCATCCAAAATTATCCAAGTGCAACTAACACTGGGCAAGACTGCAATCCAGGTTGTAGCTTGTTACAGATCCCCCACCATGCCCCAGGATGCCCACTCCACATTTCTTGATATACTGGGTAATATTAAGGTAAAGCCCAATATCCTAATAATAGGCGATTTCAATTACCCCACCGTCAACTGGGAAAACTACTCATGTACTAAATCATTTGCTCAATGCTTTCTGGAATTCATAAATTCCAATGCCCTTGATCAGCTTGTCCATAATCCCACCCGGGGCAACAATATCCTGGACCTGGTCAATACCAATATGGGCAACCGATGTTCCACGCTAGAGGTCAACTCCTCGCTGGTCAGCTCTGACCACAAGCTAATCACCCTAGACATCAATATCCCACCCCCACCCCCCCAGTAAGGAAACCACCGTAAAAAACTTCTCCAAAGCCAACTTCATGCTTCTTAAGACAGTGGCAAGCTTCATGACACCCATACAGATGGAAAATAGAGGTACAACTGCTGAATCCTACACAAATGCACTGTATAAGCACATACACGAGTGCATGGATCATGCCATCCCCAACAGAACCAAGATGCTATCCTCCAAAAAAAGGAAGCCAATCTGGTGGTCCCCTGCCATAAACAAACTCTACAAGAGATGGAAGAAGCTGTTGAAAAAAAGAGTAAAATCCCCTGATTGCAAGAACTCCCTGGTCAGGCTCAGTAAGAAGCTGAGATCCCTCATAAAATCCTCCAAAGCTAGTTACGAAAATAAAATCACCAGTGATTCTAAAGACAACCACAAAGCATTCTACAGCTATGTCAGGAATCTCAATGACGACACTCAGATCTGCTATGAGCTACAGCACAATGGCACTAGATATACAGAACTAACTGAAACTGCCAACATCCTGGCAGATAGGTTCAGTGCAAACTTCACCCCCTCACCCCCCAAAGGGCCCATCACTATACCAGAAGAATGCACAGCCCCTGTAATCATGGCTGCAAAAGTAAAAAAATGCACTCTCCAAAGCCAAGAACACAGCATCCATGGCACCTAACAACATCCCAGGCTGCTTTCTGCATGAACTACAGAATGAACTGTCACCCTACCTAAGTACTATGTTCAATCATAGCCTCACTTCAGGCTTGGTGCCTACTGAATGGCGCACAGTGACGGTTATCCCGCTCCACAAAGGGGGCACCACCACGGACCCCGGGAACTACCTCCCCATTAGTCTGGCGAGCCTGGTCTGCAAGGCCATGGAATGCATCACCATGGAGCTTACAAACAAGGACATAGGTAACCTCAAAACTCTGGACCCCACTCAGTTTGGGTTTGTAAAAGGTAGGTCATGTCTCCTAAACCTGACTGACTTCTTTGAAGCAGTCACCAGAGCTGTGGACGAGGGTAAGGTGGAGCACACAGCCTATCTTGACCTCACCAAGGCTTTTGACACCATCCCCCACTCTGGAATTATAGATAAACTCACTAGACTGGGCATAAATCCCTGTCACAAGATGGGTGGCCAACTGGTTCACTGACAGAACCCACACAGTGAAAGTAGCCGACTCCAAATCCAACTTCAGACCAGTGACAAGTGGAGTACCACAGGGCTCAGTCCTGGGTCCTCTCCTGTTTGGCATCTGCTTCTCAGAAGTCCAGGCTAATACAGCAGGTCTTGGGCTAATGAAGTTCGCAGATGACTGCAAACTAGGTGCCATAATAGAATCACCTAATGATGTGGACATTCTACAAAGGAGCCTCACTGAGACTGATGCTTGGTGTCAAAGTCATGGCCTCAAGCTCAATGCCAAAAAGTGCACTGTAATCCCCTTTGAGAAAAACACTGTACCCATGAACTACCACATAGGCGGTAGTCTACTAAACACTGAAAGTGTGATAAGAGACCTGGGGACACAGGTGGACAGTAGTCTCTCCTTTGATAATTACATCACAACAGTAGTCAGGAAATCCTTCTATGTGGCACACCTCATCACAAAGGGGTTCACCTCCAGAAAAAAAGAGGTCATCGTTCCTCTCTACTCATCCCTCATCAGACCCATTATAGAGTACAACTCCCCATTTGGCATGTACCTCGCAAGACAACTACAACAACTAGAAAGGCCACAGAAATACCTCACTTAGAGGATTACTGGCCTCAAACAGATGCCATATGTAGACTGTCTCAAAAAACTACAGCTCTACTCCGTCGCTTATCGCCTACTTAGGGGTGACCTCTGCCTAACATAAAAAGCCATGTCAAACCCAGATCTGTTGGACATACTACACTTAAAGAAACCCCAATCCCACTGAGCCACATGTTCCAGTGACCTAAACCTTGCCACCACAATAAACAGAACATCCTGGAGGGATAGATTCCTGTCCTAGAGACTTCCCATGCTCTGTAACAGACTACCCATTCATGTCAAGCAAAGCTCCTCATTAGCTCTCTTTAAGAAAGATCTCGACAACTGGATGGGAAAGAGGAAATTCACCCCAGGGATCACTTCTGTGGCTTTGCTAGACAGGGACGCAGGAAAATAACTTTCTTGTGTGGCGAAAGCAAGGGAACTTTTTTGGCTAGGCTTATATAGGCCCCAGGGTCAATAGCCTAGTACCTACCTATGAACCTTCTTCTTCTTCCAACTTTTCCTAGTTAGGGGTTGCCACACCGGATCACCTGTCCGCTCATGATTGGCAGTGAAGTTTTACGGTGTCGAGTTGCCAGCCCGGTGTCCAACCTTCCACAGAAGGTGCACACATGCACACACTCACACCTAGGGCCAATTTAGAGTGTCCAATCCACCTACAGCATGTCTTTGGGATGTGGGAGGAAACCGGAGCACTGGGAGGAAACCCACGCGACCACAAGGAGGACATGCAGACGCTGCAAAGAAGGCACCCCAGCTGAGGATCGAACCAGAGAACCTCTTGAACCTATAAAAATTAAGCCTGATGCAGCAGAGCACCCAGAAAAAAAGCCAAATGGTGTACCAGATGAACAAAGTTCTGGCACAGTAAACAGGATTAAAAGATCAGCATTGAATGCATGTTAAAAACACATGGATAACTGGTAGCAAGGGCAAACCCAGTTAGAACTGTTATAACAGTGTGCAACAAGGAAATACATCATAAAACAGCCCTGGCAAATACAGCATCAAGTCCTGCTATGCTTGCATCACAATTTTAAATTTACAGCTAAAAGTCACAGCTAAGCAGATAAAAAACCTGATGTGAGCAGAACTCCCAGACCACTAGCAAACTGCCTACTGTCACTAGAAAAAAGGTAAAAAGTGCATCAAACTAATGAAACTGCCATAATAAAGGGTATTAAAATATTAGCCATAAGTACACACAGAAGAAAGTGGAATAAATAAAAATCACAATTCCCACATGTCTTTGAGACTGGTGAAATCCAGCTAGAATTGGTCAATTCAGTAGTGGTGTTTAATCAAGACAATGTCGCACAAAGCAGCCCAGCTAAACACAGTACTCATTCCATGAAGACTGTCTGTTAATACATCTTATAAATTTCCATGCTTTCTTTCTTTCTGTAAAAAAATACATTTTGTTTTGCAGCATGCTATCAATCTGGCTAACATGTAATTCTAGTTGTGTAACCTATACCTACTGTACAATGACAGAAGTATATTTAGTGAATACTCTGATGCAGTACTGCAGTCAGAATGTGCTAGAACTAGTGCATTTCCTGATACTGTGCCAGGTCAATGTACCATTTTTGTGATAAAGGTGCTAACTATTTATTATCTATTTTACTTTGTTAACAAGGTAAATTAACTGGTCCAAAGACCTTTTCAGCCATGACAAGGATCAAAAAGCAGGAAGAATTTTTCAGAACAGCATCTACAAAACAGGTTACCTTCCAAGTTACATTTCAAACCAAAACTTACATTCAGGTTGTATTATAAGGTTATAACTCAAGTACAGTGGTCACTAAAAACTGGTTAAAGAACCACAAGTTTTGAGAATACACCTATGGAATTAGTGAGTATCTCATATAAAAGCGCATGATTTCCAGAGTATTTTGCCTGGTGTGTTCCATTAAAATTTGATTTACGAATGCACACAGTGCACTGGCAAATTAAACTGAAATATGAGGGCCCTATACGTGTTAAAAACACTTATAATACTTTGAGATTTTCCCAGTAATGTAGTTATCCTTTTAGGAAGCTTCCAGGGGTGCCATAGCCTAGTGACAAGCTTCAAGTGTCCACATATGACACAGTCATATACCAATTGGTCTGTGGGAACTGTTATCACTTTTCTGTTGACCATGGCATAATGTCCTCCTATTGTAACCATGACTAAGCTATGTCAACACTACTTTATTTGCGTCTATTAATTTAGGCTTCTACAGGAATTATTTTATTCCTCCTCAACGTAGGTTCATAGGCTGGTACTAGGCTATCAGCCCTAGGGCCTATACAAGCATATCCATAACAATTCCCTGGATATCTCTTCCCACAATATTTACTTCCCTGGACCCCTATCTAGCAGGGCGACTGACGTGATCCCCGGGGTGAATTTCCTATCTCCCATACAATCGTCAAGGTTCCTTTTGAAGAGGGCCAAGGAGGCCCTCTGCTTGACATGTATGGGCAGTCTACTCCAGAGTATGGGGAGTCTCTGGGTCAGGAATCTATCCCTCCAGCATGTTTTATTCATTGTGATGACACGGTTTAGATCCCTGGTGCATGTGGCTCTGAGGGATTGGGATTTCTTTAAGTGGAGCATGTCCAACAGCTCAGGGTTTGACATGGTCTTATATGTTAAGCAGAAATCACCTCTGAGCAGACGATATGCCACAGAGTATAGCTGGAGTTTTTTTAGATGGTCAGCATAGGGCATCTGCTTCAGGCCTGTGATTCTTTTAGTGAGGTATTTCTGAGGCCTTTCCAGCTGTTACAGATGTCTTGTGAGTTACATACCAAATGGGGCGTTGTACTCTATAATGTGTCTAATGAGGGATGAGTACAGTGAGACAATGACCTCCTTTTTTCTGGATGAAAAGCCCTTAGTGATGAGGTGTGCCACATAGAATGATTTCCTGACTGTTGTGGCAATGTGGTTATCGAAGGTGAGACCACTGTCCACCTGTGTCCCTAAGTCTCTCATCACCCTTTCTGTGTTTAGTGTACTGCTATCTATGTAATAATTCATGGGTACAAGTTTTTTCCCAAAGAGGATAACTATACATTTCTTGGCATTAAGCTTGAGCCCATGGCTTTGGCACATATTAAAAGTAAAAACATGTATCTTCTTGAGCTTCATTAAGGAGGATCCGTGGGAACCAGGATGGATATATCACCTCTAAGTAGCAGTGCTGTGAAGGCATACAAACACATGGTATTTGCCTTTGTGATGATGCTGTACAGTGTCTATGCCTTAAAAAGTTTCCCGCGAGTTATTTAAATTTATGTAATATGCCTGCAATGTTGAAATTTATGTAAATTCACCAGAAATCATGAGCAATACACATGTATATTTTAGAATTGTTTGAAGTGTTTTAATGTTATTTTTTTTAAATGAATAAGGACAGGAATCTGTCTAGTTCAAATCTCACCAACATGAGTTGTTGTGTCTTTCGGATTTTCCCGGTTAGGGTTCGCCACAGTGGAACTCCGGTCCGCTAATGATTGGCAGTAGATTTTTACATGCCGGGTTGCCGGCCCTGACGCACAACCTTCAACGAAGGTACGCCCATTCACGCATGTCTCCACACAGAAGACGCTCTAGCTGAGAATCGAACAGGACAAACTCTCACCACCGTGAGTGTTGAGGAAAAAATAAAAAACAGAGAAACTAGTTGTCTGAAAACTTCGTTGCTGAGCTCAGTCACAATAATTTCCAAAAATCATGAAACCCAGGTAGTGTTCCAAAGCAACAAGCCTTTATTGTTTCTCTCACGACAAGTCATTTGACTATTTGTTTAGTCTTCAAGAGGAATGCTGGTTGGTTTGGATTCATATTCTGAAGAAGTCTTATTTATATTGTTGGACAAAAGCACTTAAGATATTACATTTATCTCTCTGCACTCCGATGTGTTTTTCTTTTGGGGGGGGGGTTGGTTAATTCACCAGCATAGTAGCTTGATTTGATTACAGTATGGCCATCTAGCTATGTAAAACCAGAAGTGTAGCCGGTTCAACCAGTGCCCTGGGCCAGTACTATGAACCAGCACCCCACCCCCTCAGCTCTTCAAGTGAAGTGCCAAAAAAAAAAAAAAAAAAAAAAAAAAAAAAAAGGCACTCACTGTAATAAGCCAACTGCAACACTGTATGCCCCACCCTACTCTTACAATTAACAGGACTAGTAATGGATACTGATTTCAATTCATTAATTAAAGTGCCATGAAGTACTGAGGCATGAACAAAGTTATACCAAATTAAGATAGTTTTACTAGGTGGCAAAGAACAACTTTTGACACAGTATGCATATTCTGGTACATAGCTGGAAGTACTAAAAGGCATGTTTCTATTCTATCCAAATTACATCCATACTTGCTTTGGCCATATATATCTCTAGCCTGTGCCTTGGAGGCATCCCTTACCATCAGAAATGCTGGACCTCCCTTGGCTCTGAAATTTAAAAAATGTCACTCTGTCACAACACTCTCTGCAGTATTGGAGGACTCAAAATGCTTACTTTCAACCTGTTTAGCAAGATGTTTATTTTTGCATGTTCACAATCTAGTATTACTGATTGCATTAAGGTTCGGTACAATCATTTCTCTGACTAAAACCTGTCTGATCTAAAATGGGGGTAAACAAACCACATCTTCTTGCCTGTCTTGCTTATGAGCCCTTATGGGTCTCTAGTGATTAAGAGCTCTGACCAAAAATGCATGTAATCAAGTTAATGAGAAAGTCTTAATGCCAGATGCTGCAGAATTTCCAGTTTCTTATATCTGAAAAAATGCTCAGATAGTTCATTCTTAATTTTCTTCATTTATATACTGACTTTTGCAGTAATGAAAGTATCTGTTCTTCAATGAACAAGTGCCACAAGAATTTCATCCCCACCTGAACTACCACCAGTGTACCTAGATGTCCCAAATGGGAACCTGGTTTCAGTGTTCAGTTCAAATAATAATACTCCAAAAGTATACAACTCCCTAATACAACAGCACGGTGTTAATATTAGAATACTAACAGCATATTCAGACAGCAGGCATTTTTTAAGTACTCAGGCATACTTCCTAAAGATTCAAAAAAGTAGGATTACAAACCACTTAAATAAGTATGTAATCAAAGCAATCAGTGAATTAATTTGACTGGGCCACAGCCTTAAGGGAAAGGAGTATGGCTGCAACAGTACTAGCTCTAATCACTGAGGCTACCAACAGCACTCACATCTAAAGGTTTTCTTTTTTAAAGTTTTTATCTTCTTCTTTCGGCTGCTCCTGTTAGGGGTCACCACAGCGGATCATCTGTTTCCATTTCTTCCTGCCCTCTGTATCTTGCTCTGTCACACCAACCACCTGCATGTCCTCTCTCACCACATCCATAAACCTTATCTTAGGCCTTCCTCTTTTTCCTGGTACCTGACAGCTTCATCCTTAGAATCATTTTCCCAATATACTCTGCATCCCTCCTCAGCACATGTCCAAACCAACATAATCTTGCCTCTCTGGCTTTGTCTCCAAACCTTCCAACCTGGGCTGACCCTCTAATATACTTATTCCTAATCCTGTCCACCCTCGTCACACCCAGTGCAAATATTAACATCTTTAACTCTGCCGCATCCAGCTCTAACTCCTGCCTTTTTGTCATTGCCACTGTCTCCAACCCATATAACATGGCTGGTCTCACTACCCTCTTGTAGACCTTCCCTTTCACTCTTACTGGTACTCGTCTGTTACAAATCACTCCTGACACTCTTCTCCACCCACTCCATCCTACCCACTCCATCCTGCCTGTACTCTTTTCTTCACCTCTCTTCCACACTCACCATTACTCTGAACTGTTGATCCCAAGTATTTAAACTCATCCACCTTCACCACCTCTACTCACTGCATCCTCACCATTCCTCTATCCTCCCTCTCATTCACACACACATATTCTGTCTTAGTCCTGCTGACCTTCATTCCTCTTCTCTCTAGAGCATATATCCACCTCTCCAGGGTCTCCTCCACCTGTTCCCTACTCTCACTACAGATCACAATGTCATCTGCAAACATCATAGTCCACGGGTACTCCTGTCTGATCTCGTCTGTCAACCTGTTCATCACCATTGCAAATAAGAAAGGGCTCAGAGCTGAACCTTGATGTAATCCTACCAACACCATAAACGCATCCGTAATTCTCACCGCAGACGTCACTGCTGTCACACTACCCTCATACATATCCTGTACCACTCTTACATACTTCTCTGGCATTCCCAACTTCCTCATACAATACCACAATTCCTCTCTAGGCACACTGTCATATGCTTTCTCTAAGTCCACAAAGACACAATGCAACTCCTTCTAACCTTGTCTGTACTTCTCCATCAACACTCTCAGAGCAAACATCGCATCTGTAGTGCTCTTTCCTGGCATGAAACCATACTGCTGATCACTAATCATCACCTCCCTTCTTAATCTAGCTTCCACTACTCTTTCCCGTAACTTCATGCTGTGACTGATCAAGTTAATCCCTCTGTAGTTACTACAGCTCTGCACATCACACTTATTCTTAAAAATCGGTACCAAAACACTTTTTCTCCATTCCTCAGGCATCCTCTCACTTTCCAAGATTTCATTAAACAATCTAGTTAAAAACTCCACTGCCATTTCATCTAAACACCTCTATGCTTCCACAGGTATGTCATCTGGACCAACAGCCTTTCCACTCTTCATCCTCTTCATAGCTATCCTTACTTCCTCCTTGCTAATCCACTGCACTTCATGATTCACAATCCACACATCATCCAACCTTCTCTCCCTCTCATTCTCTTCATTTATCAGTCCCTCAAAGTACTCTTTCCATCTGCTCAACACACTCTCCTCGCTTGTGAGTACGTTTCCCTCATTAGCCTTTATCACCCTTACCTGCTGCACATCTTTACTAGCTCAGTCCTTCTGTCTAGCCAATTGGTAAAGGTCCTTTTCTCCCTCCTTAGTGTCCAACCTTTCATACAACTCTTCATACGCCTTATCCTTAGCCTTTGCCACTTCTCTCTTTGCCATGCACCTCATCTCCTTATACTCTTGTCTACTTTCTTCATCTCTCTGTTGCTCCTAAATTCTAGGATTTGTCTGCATTCCTCTTTTTTTCTGTTGGCAGCTACTGCTCTTGGCACTTAGAAAGCCCACTGGTCCAGATTTAGATTGGACTTGGGTCTGTGTACATTAATTGCTCCCTCACTTCCACTCATAGGATCATAGGAGGTTACTAGGCTAATGGCCCTGGGGCCCTTAGAAGCCTAGCCAAAATTTATCCCCAAAAAGAAACGTCAGTGAATTTCTCCATGGATGACAGAAGATTGGGTAAAAGGGGGCAGAGTCAAAAACATACATAGAATTTTTGGATGGGAGACATGCATTTTATCAATGTCTACTTCATATAGTTGTACAATTGACTCTATATTAGACTGCATTATAGCAATGTGCCCATGAGGCTGTTTAGCTGGGCAAGTTAATAGCAATACTTACACTACAAAGGGATGGCACATACTCTGTTTTGCCAAGACTGGGAGACAGTGGTGTAAGGGATTTAATCCTTTTCCTTAATGTTGTGTGATCTCAAAGTTAGTCAATTTTATGTCATGGGGATATGGGGGTGCAGGTGGCATGCCTCGCTGCAAAAAACTGTATGTAATGTTTTTGTCACTGAATAGTTTTTATGTTTGTATGTGCTTATAAACTGAATCTTGATGCACTGCACAGCGATAATTCCATATTTATCCTTTAAAGATCATCAAGTCAAATTATTTATCAACTCTTTTCAGAGTCAAACAGAGATTATAACTATGTATGAACAAGAGAATAAATCCATTAAATAGTACCCACAGCACCAGATTACTTTTAGACGAGGCAGCATTAATAAGGGGAAAACAGAATAAGTAATCTGCCATTAGAATGTCTCTGTCTAGCTACATGCAGGCTTCAAGACAAAAAAAAAACTGAAGGTTTATAGCACATGTTAAGGTTATGGCTAAAAGAGATTGAGAGACTAAGCCATAACTCTAGATAATGAAAGTTTATTATACTTTCAAGACCAAATCCATTTGGGCATTAGATTTCCAAGACTAATGTGGTCTGACTAAGCCTAACTGTGATACAAAAAAGCAGGACTGGTGGTCTTTTAAGGTTTACCTGCAAAACATGAATTCAAAGTAATTCGTATAATGTCCACAAATCCTCCTACAACACTTTTAATCTCTGCTCCACAGTTAGAGGTTCTGCATAGCACCAGATTATCTTCGTACATTATGGTATGACTCTAAGACCAAAGTAGATCTGACAAAAAAAAAAAAAAAATGGGAAAAGAGCAGTGGTCCAAAGACAGAAAACTGAGGCACCTAAATGAAAAACAGCACTGCCACTGACTGAGCTGGAAATCCTGAACAGCAAGGCGATGTAGGCAACCTGCTAAGACTGATAGCAAATATATAACACATCACTGCCATGAAAGTGCTCCATACTGGTAGAACCCATTTACATATAATTTAAAATCAGGTCACAGCTCTGAATCTGCAGATTACTGAACATTCCAAAGGCACTGAACTTTGTCTTTCACTAGATATTGCTTCAAACAATATATGCGCCTAGAAAGGAAAATGCAGTTCTGCATTTTCTGCAGCTCCCAGGCCGCTATGCTTCTCACTCTGGAATTGCTCAGTCCTGGGTTCCTGTACGTTATACTTACACATCACAACATTTCATGTTTGCAACCACCAGACTGACCTCAAATATTCTGTTTGGATCAGTGCTCCACTCCAGTCAAAATAAATAAATGGGTTGTAATTCCAGGTTCAGAGTTCCTATCAGTGGTCACAGACAGAAACAATCATTTGTCACTGCAAATTTTTAACAGTATGAAAAAGTGTGACAGACAGAAAAAGTGGAAATGAAAGCTGAAATTATAAATTGCATTGCCATCATTCAACAAATAGTATCAAGTTTAATAAATATAATTTAAGACTAGACATAGACCCTGCAGCAGTCCTGGGTTTAATTCTACTCTGGCATTTGACCAGACTGTGCTCCTGGATCACCCCTGAAAAGGGACAACATATCTCGTGAGCTTATCTAGTTAGCAACTTTGTTAATGGATCCAGTGGGGTTATCTAGTAAGCAAATACATTGCTACAACTATAACATCACCCTGAATGCACTCTCCCCGATCCCAACTTCATAAATTCACTATTCCCTGAATATTTTACAGTGAATGGGTGTACTGTCAGACTAGACCAGAGCAATCAGCCTCTTCAGAATTGTGGGCTGCCTGCCTTTTCTTAAGAATGTGACTGTAAAGTTAATTAGTATATTTACATATACAGGGAGAGAAAGACAGATAAGGCAAACCAAAGGGTAAAAGGGTCACACAGACAAACCATTTAGGAAAAACTACAAGAAAGAGCCAGCAAATCTAGAGTCTTCTCAGTGTAATACATTACAAACTACTATAGTTGATGAGCCACATCATACATATGCACAAGATAAAACTATAGACAGCTAACAAACACGAAGTACAGACAGGGACAATGTCCAGACGTATGACAGCAAGGTATTGTTGTAAAATTATAGGATGATAGAAATACAGGCTCACTCCCCTAATGCCAAGCTAGCAGTCAAGAGATGTCTGAGAAATGTCACAGCTGCAGTATGTAAATACTCATGCATATGTTAAAGATAGGCAGACATCACACATGGGATATGCAGATGTCTGTCAAAAAGTAATGTGCACCTGTTCTGCAATACCAAACAGGAAAGCGGATGTTCAAAATGTCCAAGAAAGTGCTTCTCCATGTGGGAAAGAAATAGCTGAACCAACACATAAAGTGACATAGGATCAATAAATGAAACAGAACCAGCAGCTCTGCACATGAACAGTGCAGTCAAGAGGCAGCAGTGTCAAAATGTTCACAGTGATAAGACCAAGGAGTGAGAGAACTGCTTAATGTCTTCTAACAATCACAACCCTAGTAAGGGCAACTAACTAGCTAAATTAGTGGCAGAGCAAATAACTGACTGCTTCTGGCATTACTAGACAAGAAATACAAACTGCAGCATATCCACAATATAGTACACTAGCTATAGTTCAGAAAAAGGGAAGGTAAACAGACATAAACAATAGTAGACAGTTGCGCTAAAAGCAACAGTGTGAATAAAAAGAGCTGAAATCTCTATTTTGCATTGTTAAGATTTTGGATAAGATATTTCTTCATCGTAACAATTGACTCAAAGAAAAATGACACAGTGCATGATGGCTCATGATCACTGAAAATAAAAGAAACTACTGAGAGCAGGTCAACACTGGCAATCAGGTCATAATGTGGAAGTAAGGAAGGTAGATTAATCCACCCAGACAACAGCAGTCAGCTGACTCTGACCCAATGTCTGAATCACAGAGGTGCAGGGTCCCGGAAAGTGTGTGGAAAGTGAACTGTAAGCTTCACAACATGTATGTGCTTCTGATGTACTGCCCAGTGAACTATGCTGATCATAAATGTCTGTACACAAGAGTACTAATACTACAGTTCATTGACCAGTGTATAGATTGCACAACAGCTTCCACACTTAATGACATTTGCTAGTCATGTAAATGGTAGTGCTGCCATCCCTGCTGTGCCATGCTCTCCAACACATAGAAATGCTGTACTGTAAAAGCTATACATCTAAGCCACACAATATTGTCAGTAAGCTTGCAGGCTAAGGTCTCGGCACCAGTGGTAGGAACAGGGTGTTGGTGAATTCTTCAAAAGAGGTCACTGCACATCCTGGAGGGCCAGGCAGAATTACTAAGAGACATAGCTTCCATGACTTACTTGTACGGAGTCTTTGTCATGTGAAAATTTTGGCTATCACTAGGGCAGATGCACATACTGGGCTATTGCCAATGAGGTTAGTCAGTTAAATAGAGATAGCATAATGATAAAACTGGATACTGTAGTAGTGAAATGTTGATACTGATGGACTATTAGAGTTATGCTTTCCCAGTAATGTACTTAACCATTTAGGAAGGTTGGAGGGGAAACACAGTCCAGTAACAGGTTTCAAATGTCCTCATATGATATAGTTACATATCAGTAAGTCTTTTAGAACTGTTAGGTCTGGCCTTTGACTCTGGCAGGTTTGTGATAACATTTCTATTGACTGTGGGATAATGTCGTCTTGTTCTAGCCATGATTAAGCTTTGCCTTATCCAATCTAGGCTTCATCTAGCCTCTTATGCTTCATTAAGAAGGTTCAGTGGGAATCAGGATGGATATATCACCTCTAAGTAGTAGCAGTGCATGACGTTTTTCTTTGTGACTTTTGCCTTTGTGATCACTTTGGCTAGTGCCTATGCCTTAAAAGCTTTCTTGGGAGTAATTCATATTTATGCAATATGCCTGCAATGTTGATATTTGTGGCAAATTGCCAATACAGAGGCTTGGTTTAATTAGAGTATGGATATCTAGCTATATGGAACTGATAGGGCTTAGTAATGAAATCTAGTTTCAGTTCATTAATTAAAGTGCCATGGAGTACTAAGGCAGCGACAGAGTTATACAAATTTAAGATAGTTTTATTAGGTGGCAACCTGCCAAGAACAACTTTTGACACAGTAGACAAATTCTGGAACATGTCTGAAAGTACTACAAAGCACATTTCTACTCCATCCAAACTACATCGGTATTTGTTTTAACCATATTTACTCACTTAGCCAGTAGCCTGAGCCTTGGAGGCATCTCTGAGCATCAAAAATGCTGGACCTCCCTTGGCACTGAAATTTAAAAAATGTCACTGTGTCACAACATTCTCTGCAGTATGGGAGGAGTCAAAGTGCTTACGCTCAACCTGTTTATCAAGATGCTTATTTTTGTACAGTTTAGTTTTACTGACAGCATTAAGGCAATGATACTTGCCAAGGTGCAATTTTTTTTCCCACTGCAACCTGTCTAACCTGAGTTGTGGATAAACAAACCACATCCGCTTGTCTGCCTTGCTTATGACCCCTTACAGGTCTCACCTAATTAAGAGTTCTGAGAAAAAATGAATATAAACCAAGTTGGCAAGAAAATCCTGATGCTATAGAATTTCCTGTTTGTTATCTTCAAGAAAGAACTCAGACAGTGCATACTTAATTTTTTTCGAATTCTAGTTAAAGAATTAACTGTTTTGTTCATTAATAAACTATGCTCTGCTTTGCTCTTCAATGAACAAGTGCCACTTGAACTTAATCCCCAACTGAACTACCACCGGCGTACCTAGATGGCCCAAATGGGAGAATGGTTCTAATGCTCTGTCCAAAATATGATGCTACAAAAGTATGCCACTCCTTAATGCAGTAATACAGTATTAATTTTAGAATACTAACAGCAGTACCTAGTGAGAAGGAAGAATCCACAATACCTTCCTGCTTTTTTTGCTTTGTAAAGAATACAGGTGGGCTGATCCAACCCAGGCCCTTTGGCAGCCACAGTCTAGGCCATACAACACAAATACACAGCAAATAATCTATGAATGATGCTTTTAAAAAAACAATTATTATATTCAGGTAAATACATAATCACATGTAATGATAACTACATTACACCCTTACAGTGTATGCAATCAGTGAGTAACTGAGGCTTGCAGGATGCTTTGCATACACACAAAAGATGTACATACAGTGATGTAGGGCAACAGTTAATACTGGTAGGATAAACATGAATACAGAAGCCCAATGTATAAGGTATGCAATAAGTAAAGCAGCATACATTATTTATAGCTACTCTTATAGGGCCAGTGTACACAATAATACACTTAGGAACCCAGTACAAGATATACATAAAAGATGATCGTGACATTTATTATAGAAATTGAACTCATGCAGCATTTACAAAACAGTAAAAAGCAGCAGTTAAAACCAAAGCCATAAAAACTTTTAGGGAGAGGTGGGGCATATTTAGACAGCAGGCATGTCTGCGTACATAGGAATTTGTCTTAGGGCACCAATTTACAAGAATGAGCCCAGCAATTTCAGTTTTTGGGGGTAGAGTTAAAGAGCACAACAATGTAAAGACTTACTTTCAACTTATACACTCAAGGATTCAAAAAAAAAAGAAAATAATGATTACAAACCAATTAAATAAATATATAATTAAAGCAGACAGTGAATTAATGTGACTGGGCCACAGCCTGAAGGGGAAGGAGTATGACTACAAAAGTACTAACTCTAATCACTGAGGCTACCAACTGCACTCACATCTAGAGGTTTACCCACATAGGTAAGGAAGAAATAATATATACCAACCTTAAAATAAACCAAATAAAACCCTAAACATAATAGGTTGCTACTTCCCACCTGGCTAAAACATCCCTCCACTTGAAAACCTCCTCAGCTGGACTACCCACCAACTACCCCAAGAAACCTTAATTCTAGGAGACTTCAACACTGACTGGCAATCCTGTTCTAGCAACCACCCAACCCATCATGTAAACCTTTATGGCTTCATCCAACTAGTCCAGTCACCTACTAGGATAAATAAAAACTCCAACAAACACATTACCCTTGATTGGATACTAGTCAATAAGAGCCCCCAGTCATATATAGCAAGCTGCCTGTCTGACAGCCTCAGTGATCACTCCCCAACCTTCCTACTAAGAAAACACCTTTATAAAGTGAAACCCATAATCTACCGTCAAATATGCAAAAAAACTAACTTCAACCCTCTCTCATTCAGCTCATCCCTAAAAAACTGTAACTGGCAACCTCTAAAATACCTCAAACTAGATGATGACTTTAATAAAACATCCCTAAGCATCCTTAATTGCCACGCCCCCATAAGACCTTCCCGAACTAGAGCCCAACCATCCCCATGGCTACAAAAAAATCACTAAGTCTGAGATGAAAAACAGGGATAAAGCCTGGGACAACTGGCGCAAAACCAAAAATCCCTCTACTAGGCAAAAATTCCTAGAACTACGCAATAGAACCAAAAAGCTTATAAAACAGGACAAAATCCAATACTACCAGTCTGCCCTTACCTCCTCCCAACATAACCCCAAACAATTCTGGTCCTCAATAAACTCCATCCTCCACCCAGGTAAAGTAAGTACACCCACTCCTATCTTAACTCACTCCTCCGAACATATTGCTACCTCTTTCAACAATCACTTCACACAAACCGTACTATCACTAGCTAGACAACACAACCCCCCATAAACCCAGACCATCAACTACAACTAACAATCTCCCCACTAGCTTCTCTTTCTCTCCTGTTCCTACCTCCAAAATAAAACTATTAACTTAACTTAAACCCACCAGATTAGCAGCAGACAACCTCCCGAGTGAATACCTTCAACTTGCAGCTGACGCTCTAGCCTACCCAGTATCACTCTTGATTAAGAGATCTCTGTCAGAAAGTTATGTTCCCACACTATGGAAAGTCTCACACTTAATTCCCCTACACAAAGGAGGCCCCTCCACAGATCTAACCAGTTACCGCCACATAGCTATTCTCTCACCAGTCTCCAAAATACTAGAGAGATGCATTCATTCTCAAGTCTCAGATCACCTCCTTGCTAACAACCTCCTCTCCAACACACAACATGGTTTTCGATCTAACCATAGCACCACCACCACCTTACTCTCTTTCTCTAACACTATCCTACAAAATAAAAATGCAGATTATCTCTCCTCAGTTGCCTTCCTAGACCTCTCTAAAGCTTTCAACATGGTCCCACACAAACAACTCATCTCTCTTCTCAATAATCTATCCTTCTCTCAACCAGTCATCAACTGGTTTCTGAGTTACCTATCTGACCGCCAACAAGCAGTTCTTTGGCAGGACGACCTATCTCCCCAACTACCAGTCTCCATAGGGGTTCCCCAAGGGTCCATCCTGGGACCCCTACTCTTCTCTATTTTCACCAATAATCTAGCCTCAGCCACAACACATGGCACACTCATACAATACACAGATGACTCAACCATCATCTGCACAGCCCACTCCCAAACTACAAAAAGTCACACAGGAAGCATTTTCCTCTATTGAAACTTGGTTATCCAATGCCCAACTAATACTCAACCCAAACAAAACAAAATTACTAATCTTCCAACCCACCAAACTTGCCCTAGACAGCTCTCACTTTGACGTCACAGCAAAGACAACACCACCATCCATCCTACAGAACACACCAAATTACTAGGAGTAGAAATAGACAATAAACTGAACTTTGACATTCACATTTCCATGGCCATTAAAAAAGTGCACAAAAAACTAGGAGCATTATATAGACATCAGCAACTACTTACCAAAAGCAGCTAAAATTTCAGTAGCAAATTCTCATTTTATCTCTACCCTGCTCTACGCCTCTCCAGTATTTACTAATCTTAGACAATGCGACCAAAATAAACTCGAAACCTGCTACAACAAAAAAGCCAAATTCGCCACAGGGGCTTCCTACCGTATTCACCACTGTCTCTCACTAGCAGAACTGGGCTGGCTAGAGCTCCCCCACCTTCTTCAATGGTACCAACTTGCACTCGACCACAAACTAATAAACCAACCACTAAAAGTCCCATCTCTCCAGAATCTACTCCAACCCTACATAACCACGAGACCACTAAGATCCAGCCACAAAAACCTCCTACAGGTCACAAGAGCCAATAACTCTGCTGGAGAAGCATTATTCTCCTGCACTAAAGCCAAACTCTGGAACTCCCTCCCATCCTCAATTACCTCTGTAACTTTTTGCACCCACTTCAAATCCTTACTAAAATCACACTTAAAAACTTGCCAGATATGCCCTTGCAATCCCCCCTCTAATACCATCCACTCCATCTGCCCACTACCTCTCTCAGCCTCCTATCAACAACCTACTCTTAGTAAGCTTGGCTACTCATGTTCCCAGCTACCTACCACATAGTACTAACTTCTTGCAGCAACAACTGTTAATGGCTGTTATGTACCTCAAAAACAGATTGTATCAACTGTTCACTGATGAATCTCAACTACATTTGTAACCATGTCACCATATTTTAAAATTGTACTATGTTCTACAGCTGTTTTATATCTATATTTTATTCTTGTCTTACGTCCTCAGTTGGACTAATGTCTATATTTTAAATGCTATGTTTTTTAACTGTATAATGTAAGTAATACATAATGTAGAGCTTTTCTCCCCGGGCCTCCGTTGAAAACGGACCTGTGTCCAGTTGGACTCTCCCGGTCAACAAATGTAAATAATAATAAAGGTGGATATGTTGGTCAAAAATTGTAGGATATGTTTGCATTTCTCCTATCCTGTTGGCAGCTATTCATCTTGGCACAAAGAAAGCCCACTTGCCTAGACTTAGGTTGGATTTGGGTCTGTGTGGATTGATTGCTCTCCCTCTGTGATGGACCTCAGCTCATTCAGTTGTTTCCTGGATGACAGAAGATTGGCAAAGGTAGGGACTAGAAACACAGACACAGAGAATTCTTGGGTGGGAGTCATGCATGTTATCAATGTGTACTTATTTGTACAACTGACTCATGTAATCAGAGTGCATTACATCAATGTGTGCATAAGGCTGCTGTGTAGCTCTGTAAGTGAACAACAACAAATAGCTGAGTGTCATTCCCTTACACTGCAAACAGGATGGCATGTACTCTGTTTTGACAACATTGGGAGACAGTGGTGTAAGGCATTTAGTCCTTTCCCCAATGTTGTGCAATCTCAAAGTTAGTATATTTTAAGTTGTGGGGATGTGGGAGTGCAAGAGATATGCCTCCATGAAAAAAAAGTGTATGCAATGTTTTTGCCAAGTCAAAGGGTTCACTATCACAGAATAGGTTTGATGTTTATATGGGCCTATGCAATGAAGCTTGATGTACTACACATCAAGTGATTTAGTACAGATCCTTTAAAGACTATCAAGTCGGCTCTTTCATTTATGGACAGCCATCTTACTTTTTTCAGAGTCAAACAGTGATGATAGTACGCAATAACAGGAAAAAATACACTAAACAGTACCCTCAGCACCTGACTGGACAAGGCAGCACTAATAAAGGGAAACAGTATAACTAATGTGTCATTAGAATGCTTTGGTCTATCTTCACTCAGGGTTCAAGACAAAGAAACCCTGATAATTTATGGCACATGTTAAGCTACAACTCTATCTTATGGATTATGGCCAAAAGAGAGGAAAAGGCTCAGCAAAATCCCTAGATAATGAATCTTTTCTTAATTTCAAGTAGAAATCTATTTGGCTACTGGATTTCCCAGTGGAATAGAGCCTGACCGAGTCTATCTATCGGGAGTACCAAAAATCAGGGTTGGTGGTGGCGTTCAGGTTTACCTGCAGAAGATGAAGTCAGTTCCATTCATATAATTTCCAGAAATCTTGATAAAACTCTTTCAGTCTCTGCACCAGAGTTAGACATTCTATATTATCTTCTTACATTATGGTATGCAAATCTAAGACCACAGGAGATCTGACACAAAAAAGAAGGAAAACAACAGTGGCCCAAAGACAAAATGTTGTGGCACCTGGATTGAATTGAGCAGTGCCATTGTCTGTGCTGCAAATCCTGAATGGATATTCCAGCAGCAGAGCAATGTAAGTAACCTAATAAACTGCTAAGACTGACAGCAAATATATAACTCACCATGGCCATAAAAGCGGTTATATTCAGATGGTTTACTATTGTTTTTGCGAACTACATTATGTCGGCAGCAGTATGCTGACAATCAGAATGTCAAGCGCACAAACAGTTAATGAGATAGTCAAAGACACTTATGCGAATGCACTACTGCATTTGCATAAGTGTAATTCGGCTATCTGCATGGAGATCGCGGTACAGTGGGGATTGGAAATTCATCCATATCCTCACTGTAGTGCGATCTCGGAGTTACAGTATATAAGTAGGGGGGGTGGGGGGTGCAGGGGGGCTTGCCCCCTCTGCAAAACCATGATATGTCGTATAGAAGTCTGATTTACATCAGCTCCTATACGGCTATCACGTGCTGCTTTCGGCGACAATGTCATATCAAATGTGTCGGGCATCTGGTTCGACATTGTCACTGTTTGTTGTTACTATTTGTTGTTTCGAACGGCAAGTGTTTTGCCGTTCTAAGACACAATAGTAAACCTATTCAGACCCATCCAGCTCCTATCCAGATCCTGCTTACACATAATGTAAAGTCAAGTACCAGAATGGAAATCTGAAATTTAATGAAATGTCCAAAGACTCCGAAAATCTTTCACTAGGGTAGGGACATTTTCAAAAGTTGGGCCTACAAAGGAAAATGCAACTCTGCATTTTCTGCAGCTCATAAATTGCCATGCTTCTTAGTGTGGAACTGTATACCTTTGGGTTACTGTATCTTGTGTGTACACATCTTTCTTGGCAATATCTCTGCAAACACCAAGCTGACCTGAAAACAGTTAATTTTGAATCAGTGCTCTACTCCAGTTAAAATAAATAAATACAAGTGAGCTGGAGTTCCAGGTTCATAGGGTCTATCACTGATCACAGAAGGAAACAATCATTTGTAACTGCCAAACTTTAACTCTAGCAGTGTACTGCAACAATATGAGGAAGTTTGATACAGAGAAAAAGTGGAAAAAAATGTAAATATCCAGTACATTTTGAAGAACTGCTTAGATAAAGTGTGTGTGTGTGTGTGTGTGTGTGTGTGTGTGTGTGTGTGTGTGTGTGTGTGTGTGTGTGTGTGTGTGACAGAGAGAGTCTGTGTTTGTGAGTGTGACATGAAAAATCTCTGGGTGTGCACAGTAACTATTCTAGGTATGAAAAATAAGAGCTACTGCATTTAGAGTTTACTTTGAAGACAAGGTTAAGCTGTATGTTATGGGTGAAAACATTAACAATAATGAAAGGTTGGGAGTCACAGTTCCAAATATAAATACCAGCTTTTTGTTACTTTTATTATTTTTATGCATCCTTGAGCACAGAAGATATCTTCAAAAAGAGTGAGTTGAAATATTTTCATTTGAATAAAACACTAATGGAATAACAAAGGCAGCATCATCACTCAGCAGTAAAGTTTTCTACTGCATAGGTAAGGGGTTCAATCTGTACGGTGCCTGCATGATCTCCTCATGTCTAGGTTCACATGTATATACTAGGCTAGCTGTTTTTGTGGGCTATTTTAAGCTTAGTCAATTTCCCTCAAAGATGACAGCCTAAAACATGGTGGCAGATTACTTTAAACTATCTATGCACCAAATATATACAAATCAACAAATAGTATCAAGCTTAATAAATATAATTTAAGACTACGTGCTGATAAACCTAGGCCCTGCATCATTATTGCATTTATTTCATAAATAAAAAATGAATACATTTATTTATTTATTTCAGACAAACTCTTGCCAATACCTGTCTACTCCCCTCACTAACGTATGGCGCTCCACCACTAAAAACATATCTGCCTCTCTCTCCTCCAGATTGGAAGTCTGTTATAATAAGATATCTAAATTTGCAACCAAAGCCAAATTCTCCTCCCATCATTGTACTGCCCTTCATTTGTTAAATTGGCTTGAACTCTACAGCCATCTAGACTATCTCCAAATTCTTACAGCCCACAGACTAATTTTTCAACCTACTAAGTGCCCAGCACTAACCAACATCCTTCAACCTTACACCCATCAGAGAACTCTAAGATCTACTCACTAAAACCTAATCACTGTCCACAAACCCAATCGTCCTGCTGGTCAGCTTCTTCTATCCTTTTCCGTAGCTAAAAAATGGAATTCTCTTCCTAACTCTCTAAGGACTTGTGAAAACTATGAAAACTTTAAAACTCAGCTACATTCCTACCTTTCCTCTAACAGGAAACGCAACTGCACTCTCCCCACCTAGCCTAATAATCAATCCACCGCTTAAACTCCTGACTAATTCTGAGTACAAGCTAACCTAACATAAATGTACATATTGTAAATAACATAAATGCGCATATTATAAATAACGCATCTCACCTTTTTGTCTCTCTTTTCCTTCTAAGTCTTTATTCTCCCCCTCAATTAAGTTACCACTGCCATCCTAAATATTTAGATACCATGTAACCAAAGAATTTATTCCTGTTCTCTATCATGAAATGAAATTGTAATTGTGTCTTCTTTACTATGATTGTATATGTAACTAAACTATGTAATGCGGAGCTTTTCTCCCTGGGCCTCTACTGAAAACGGGCTCCATGAGCCCAGCTGACCTCCCCAGTCATCAAACTATAAATAAATAAATACATTTCCTAGAGACCCCAGTGTGTCTGGTAGGCTTATCTAGTTAGCAAACATATTATTAGTATTATTATTAGTGTGTCCAGTGGGCTTATCAGGTAAGAAAATATATTATTATTACTACTACTCTTACTATCATTACTATTATTATTATTACTGTCTCCTTGAATGCAATGTCTCTGATCCCAACTCCCTAAATTCACTGTTCTCTGAATGTTTACATTGAGTGGGTGTACTGCAAGACTGCAGTAGTGCAAGCAGCTTCCTCAACATTGCAGGCTGTCTGCCTTTTCTCAGTTCCACTGTGACTGTGGAGTGTCAAACACTGACATCTACATTATTGATACAGTTTCTTTTACAAGACAGTTGGTCGACAGGTGTGTGAGATCAGCAGTCTCCTGGAGTTGGGAAATATGCCCCTTCCCCAGGATTGTGCAATCTTGGAGTTAGTGTATATATAACAAATCCAAATATCAACGCAAGCACAAAAAACAAAGAAAATAAAACTCCACGGATGAAGAAACTTGGTCCAGAAACTCGTAAATGCGTGTCAAACGTGAATGAATAAAAGTGGAACAGTTTGAAAAAATGAGAAGTTATGTACCTACCATAACATTCCATGTTAGTTGTCTTCTCTCGCCTTCTTTCTTGCTTGATGGGTTTGGAGCCGATCCTCGGCTCCGACTCAGCACTTTGCTAAGCTCGAGAGTCACTTTTACCAGCTCGAGGCAGCCCCATATCCCATGATGCAAGGTGGTAAGTACCCAGATCTCATTTGGTACCTATAGGCAATAACACCTAGCACAAACAACTTCCCAGAAGGAAAGAAAGGCAAAAAGCCTAAAGGATGGGCTATAAGGAAGACCAGACAACTAGATGGTCTTAAGAAGCAATCTTCCATATAGGGAGAAAAAGGTCTGTCCAGGCCAGGGGGCAGGAGGGAGGGTCGCAAGAAAGAAGGCGAAAGAAGACAACTAACATGGAACGTTATGGTAGGTACATAACTTCTCAATGTTAAGTTGTCAATCTCGCCTTCATTCTTGCTTGATGGGACCGCGTCCCTAGCACCTCTATCCTGGGTGGCTCAATGGAACAGACTCTTGAGAACTGTAGAGCCAAAACTGGCTCTATCCCTGGAGGCCAAATCCAATTTGTAATGAGAAACAAAGGTATGAGGATTGGCCCAAGTGGCTGCTGCATAAATAGTGTCTAATGGAAGTCTAGCCTGAAAAGCTGTGGAAGTGGCTAAGCTTCTGGTTGAATGCGCTTTTGGTTTTGAGCACAGCTGTTTTCCCCTGAGTTGATAGATTTCGGAGATGGTGGAAGAAAGCCATCTAGATAAGGTCACTTTGGAGACAGGGAGGCCTTTCTTATTTTCAGCACAAGAAAGAAAGAGCTGATCGGATTTCCTGAATTGTTTTGTTCTGTCCAAATAATATCTGAGTTGGCGGTGAACATCAAGATAATGTAATTTTTGTTCCGATCTGTTTGAGTAATTAGGGAAAAATACAGGGAGGTCAATAGATTGGTTCAAATTATTTTTCGAGGCCACCTTAGGCAAAAAGGTTGGATTAGTTCTCAAGGATACCCTGTCTTTGTGGAAGACCAAATAAGGGGGACGAACAGAGAGCATGAAGTTCTGACACTCTCCTTGCCGAGGTAATAGCAACAAGGAAGAGTGTTTTCCATGAAAGAAACTTCAGGGAACATGAAACAGCTGGCTCGAAGGGAGGAAGAATTAAGGATGTCAGCACTAAATTTAGGTCCCATTGAGGAGGAAGACTCCTGACTGGAGGTTTAAGGAGAAAAATTCCTTTTAGAAAGGCTCTACAAAGCCTGTGGGACATAATGTTGTGATCTGCAAACCCGACATGAAAGTTCGAGATAGCAGCCAACTGAACTTTGACCGTGGAAGATGAAGAGCCCAAGTGAAAGATTGCCGCTAAGAAATCCAAAACTGCATGAACAGGGGCAGTAAAGGGATCTATATTTTTAGCTTTTGCCCAACAAGAGAAGCGTTTCCACTTGCTGGTATAAATCCTTCTAGTAGAGGATTTAAGGGAAGCCACTATGATATCCCTAACAGGATTAGAGATCATAGGAAGCCTGGCTAAGGAAGGAAGTGGAGCAACCAAGCTGTGAGGTTGAGAGAAGGAATAGACCGATGCAGCTGACCCGATTGGTGAATCAGAAGGTCTGGCACTGGGTCCAGATGCCACGGCTGCACCAATAGGTGACGATGGAGGAACAGAAACCAAATTTGTCGAGGCCAATATGGAGCAATGAGAATAATTTTGGCTCTCAAAACGGTGGCTTTCTGGAGTACTTGTGGAATCAACGGAAAAGGAGGAAAGGCATAAAGAAGTCCCTGGGGCCAATCCTGGGTTAGAGCGTCTCTGGGGGGATGGCCTGGCAGTGGGAAGAGAGAAAAGAAGTCTGGGCATTTGCTGTTTTGGGGAGTAGCAAAAAGATCGCAACATGGGCGGCCCCATTCTAGAAAAATCTCCTCCACTATAGATTGTTTGAGAGACCACTCATGAGGCATGAGAATAGCTCTGCTCAATCTGTTCGCTAGAATGTTGGTTTTTCCCAGGGATATGCGTTGCTACCAGAAACCGATGAGAGGAGATCGCCC
This sequence comes from Protopterus annectens, assembly GCF_019279795.1. Taxonomy (NCBI): domain Eukaryota; kingdom Metazoa; phylum Chordata; order Ceratodontiformes; family Protopteridae; genus Protopterus; species Protopterus annectens. Next base: position 646,779,945 of record NC_056747.1, read on the forward strand.
ATTGCCAAAGTCTGAGAGCTTCTCGACACAAGGGGTAGGACTTGGTTCCGCCCTGTTTGTTGATATACCATACTACAGACATGTTGTCTGTGTGAACTGCAATTGTTCCCAAGGGAAGAAAGTCGTTGAGGGCTTGCAACATTAAAAGCACTGCTCTCATCTCTAGGACATTTATGTGCAGGTGGTATTCGAACGGTTGCCACGTCCCATGAACCATCCTGCCCTGATAATGACCCCCCCACCCGATCAGGGAGGCGTCCATAGTGACTGTGGCTACCGGGGCCAGGGATACAAAGGGTCTGCCTTGATGAATCTGGGGAGAAGAAATCCACCATGATAGATGATTCTTGGAAATTTGTGTCACCAGGATTTGGTGATGCATGGGAAGTTGTTGGTAAGACCACTGGGTGAACAACATCCATTGAAGAAGACGCATGTAGAAGCGGGCCAAGGGAAGAAGGGTAATGGCCGCAGCCATGAGGCCCAACACCTTCAGAACCATTCTGGCTTGCACCTTTTTGCTGGCAAGGATGATCCGCGCGACTTTGGATATCTGAGATTCTTTGGTCTGTGAGGGTTGCTGACATCCGAACAGTGTTTAAGTTTGCGCCTATGAAAGTAATAGACTGGCAGGGCAATAAGGAGGATTTTTTGTAGTTGATCGAAATTCCTAATTGAGTGCAGAGATTTAGGGTGTAATCCCTGGCTTGGAGAAGTTGATGCCTGGTGGTGGCTGAAAAGAGCCAGTCGTCGAGATACGGAAACACCTGGAATCCTTGACGTCTCAGGTGAGCCGTGACCACCGCCATACATTTGGTGAACACTCTGGGGGCTGTAGTGAGACCAAAGGGCAGGGCTCTGAATTGAAAATGACTGGACCCCAGCCGAAAGCGGAGAAACCTTCTGGAGCGTCTGTGAATTTTTATGTGATAGTACGCGTCCTGAAGGTCTATTGAGCACATCCAGTTGTCCTTGTCTAGGAAGGGCAAAATTGATTGAAGTGTGACCATTCGAAATCTTGTCTTTCTCACAGACTTGTTGAGTCTGCTGAGATCCAATACTGGTCTCCAGTCTCCCAACTTTTTGGGGACCAAAAATAATCTTGAGTAGATTCCGGGCTCTGAATGGTCTGTTGTAACTGGCTGAATGGCCCTTTTTTGTAGAAGCTTTGATACTTCTAACTTTGCAATTTCCCTTAGACCGGGTGGCACATCTGGAAGGGAATTTTTGTGAGTGAAAGGACTTTCCTCGAAAGGAATCTTGTAACCCTCGGATATGATCGACTGTACCCATCTGTCTTGAGAGAGGGAATGCCAGGCTTCTGGGTACAGCGATAGTCTTCCCCCGACTGCCTCCAAGGATGGACAGCCGGGCAACATCTCAGGGATGCTGGAAGGGCTTGTCAGAGAGAGGCTCTCTGCTTCCCTGGTTTTGTGGACCCCCTCTACCTCTAGAGCGTCTGTTATTATTACCCCCTCTGCCTCTAGGGGTAAACTGACCACGTGCATCTGGCGTGACTCCCTGGGATTTACGGAACCACATTTTTCCGCCCTTCTGACCTTTGGGGTAAGGTCTAGAGGGGGTAGAAAAACGGACCCCTACGGCAGAAAGAGTCTTGCCGTCCTGCTCACACCTGGTCAATGTGTCCTTCACTTGAGGGCCAAACAATGCTGACCCATCAAAGGGAGAATTCATGAAGGACGTCTTAAAGGGATCTGCAAAATTACAGAGCCGCATCCAGGACTGACGTCTAAGAGCCACTCCTGTACCCGCGGCTCTACTCGCTCCATCTGCTGCATACGAGATCAGTCGCATGGAGGAGTTAGCTATAGAATTAAGGATTCCTAGCTGAGAAGCAATCTTTTCTTGAGCCCCTGCAGCCGTAGGATCCTGCACTACTTCACCTAGTTCTTTAAGGATGTCCCTTTGGAGTCTGGTGAAGTGACATAAATAGTTCAGCGAGCATGGCAAAGGTCGCTGAGGAGAACATCCGCTTACCATACCTATCCATGGTCCTAGAATCCTTATTAGGAGGAGGGACTGGTGCGGAAGGATCTGCAAGTTCCTTCTTAGTGGCGGCCGCCACCACCATGGCATCAACAGGGACACCTTTTGTAAGGAATTGCTTTTCAGAAGGGGCTGTAATAAATTTAGACGGCCTCCTAGGAACTGGCTCTACAGAATCAGGAGCAGCCCAAGCCTTCGAGCAATAACCTCCATAAGGGGTCGAAGGTGGAGACACCCAGGAGGTGGAGGGTCGAGATCCAAACGCCTCTAGGTATACCGACTCATCCTCGGAGGGATTTATGGAGGGCCAGTTTCCCCTCTGTTTTAGGAGTTCTAGGATGTCTGAAAAGGAGACATCCTCAGAGGGGGATCTTGGGGATCCCTCCGACTCATCTAAGTCGTTATCTGAAGTGGTAGACTCAGGGGAGTCCAGGTGTTTCCTCTTACAAGTCCTCTTGCTCGGAGGATCTCCTGACTGGTCAGGAGAATCCTCGGAAGAGGGGGTTCTTCCCAGTGGGGAAACCTGAGGCGGTGGATCTCTAGGTCCGGGAGCAAGAGAGATGGAAGAGATATCAACAGGCACTGTAGAGGGAGGAGCTAAGGGAATAGACTGCTGACTGAGCCCAGTGGCCAGCACACTCTTCATCACCTCGAAGGCCCCCCTCCCAGGGAGATCCGAGAGAACCCGTTCCAAAGAAACTGGGACTCCCGGGCCCACCAAAAGGGAAGGCTCCGAGGCAGATGTTGGAGCCGAGCTCACCAAGGCCGAAGCTCCAAGGGGAAGAGTGGGGTCGGACAAGGGTCCGATGCCACTCACCCCCTTGAAGGAGACCAGGGAAGCCCGACCACCGTATCCCTCCAAGGAAGGTCTCGAGGAGGAGATAAGAGTAGATGCTGAAGGTGCAGAAGGAGGGGGTATCTGCCCCTCAGCCATAGCCGTAACTATTCCCGTAGACTCCAGCTCCAAACTCTGCTGTAGAGTCGAAGGAGGAACTTGAAGGGGGTGTGGACTAATAGTCGTCTGTTGAGATGGACTATGAAGCATCTGGGCCAGTGCCTGTGATTTTAATAATCTGCTTACCACCCTCTCTAAATCATGGTCAGATAACCTGGACGACCTAGATGATCGGCTCTGATGGCTCTGTTCCGAAAGAAGAGGTGAGGCCGGAGCCGACAGAATCGGTTCCAAAGAGGGGGACCTGGACCTCTTCCTCGAAGGAACCATCGGAGCCGACAAACCCACTGATCCAGTCGGAGCCGATAACTTTTTGGCTCCGAGAGAAGATCTAGATGCATCGGCTCCAGCCGGAGCCGATGCAGGCATCGAAATAGCGGTGTCGGAGCCGGTCGGTGCCGACACTGAAGCCTGGGCCACATGGTGGTCGAAGCCAGTACTCGGAACCGACACCAAAGTAACCATAGAAGTATCGGCACCGATAGCCATCAGTGCCGAAGATTTAGCCAAGGTCGGATCGGCTCCAGCCGGAGCCGATCTCGACTCCGACAAAGTCGGAGCCAAGGCCGAAGGCTTTGGTACAGAGGCCTGGGCCTTAGTCTTGGAAGGCTTTCCTGGAGCCGATTTGGCTGGGGAGCCCTCCGGTTTAAGGAGTCCCCTTAAAATGAGCTTGTTTCTCCTTTCCTGCAGGACTCTCTGGCTAAAAGAGTGACATATTGCACAGGAGTCCTGCAGGTGGAGAGGTCCCAGGCAGTATAAACAAGAAGTGTGACCGTCTGTCAGAGACATCTTCTGACAGCACGACTCACACTTCTTAAAGCCTGAGACCCTCTGCTCTTTGGACATAGCGGATACAGAAAAAAGTACACACACAGTCCCAATCAAACAATTAAAATTAAAGTATAACCAGTAAAAACCTCACACACACACACACCCTGACAGGGGGGGGGGGGGGGGGATGGGAGGGAAGAAGGCCTGACTAAAAAAATTAAGGAGGAAGAATAAATTTAGTCAAAAAGGGGCTTACAATTAACTAAAAATGAAAGATTTCTAAGAAAAAATACTTTTTATCTGAAAAGGGGCTAATAGCAGTTTAAATTTAAACACTTACCAGGAGCTGGTAAAAGGAGGACCTCATCAGCGAAGCGGCAAACGAGATCTGGGTACTTACCGCCTTGCATCATGGGATATGGGGCTGCCTCGAGCTGGTAAAAGTGACTCTCGAGCTTAGCAAAGTGCCGAGTCGGAGCCGAGGATCGGCTCCGAACCCATCAAGCAAGAATGAAGGCGAGATTGACAACTTAACATCTTTTGATAACTTTTAATGTGTAAAATAAAATAGAGAAACAAATTCATCAAGCGCTTTCGCCTGGTTCCTACCAGGCTTTATCAAGATGTTGAACAATCAAAAACAAAGTTGTTTTATACCATTTAAAATTGACCATGTGATCAATTAGTTTGCAGTTTGAATCATTAATTGTAACAATCAGAGATTTAAAAGGCCAATACCCTCCATAACACCAATATTACTATCAGGCTTAATAGTTTAAAATCTGATTGAAAGGTTGAATAAATTATATATATAAAATATAATAAAAACATATTTATGTAAAAATAGATATAGGTACAAAAATATATATGTATTTGCGTGTTACATAAATAACATGCCATAAATATAAAAATTACAATGCAGTGTTAAAATGTGTATGTATGTATACATAAATATTTCTCCATGTTTTATTATAAAAAATTCTGATGATGTAGATTGGTTAAATATTAATACAATAAAATACAGTAAAAGTAAAAATACAGTTCTTCATCTAATAAAGAAGTGTTAGTAGGAGCCCAAAGGGTAATAAATAGTTAATTCATAGTTTCTCCCTGTTTAGTTTTAAAACACTAGCTATACTAATACTATCGTTCAAGTCTGAAGATTAGTGTATATATAATTATCAAGAGGTGTGGGGGTGCAAGGCCCCTTGCAAAAAAATAAGAAGTTATGTACCTACCATAACGTTCCATGTTAGTTGTCTTCTCTCGCCTTCTTTCTTGCTTGATGGGTTCGGAGCCGATCCTCGGCTCCGACTCGGCACTTGCTTTAGCTCGAGAACTCCTTTTACCAGCTCGAGGCAGCCCCATATCCCATGATGCAAGGCAGTAAGTACCCAGATCTCGTTTGTTGACAAAGGGCAATAACACCAAGCATAAAATACTTCCCAAAGGAAGAAGAAACTTACAGATGGAAAAAAGGACCAGGTTGAATGGTCTTTAGCATAATAGTTTCTTATACAAGGTCTGTCCAGGCCAGGGGGAAGGAGGGAGGGCATAAGAAAGAAGGAGAGAAGACAACTAACATGGAGCGTTATGGTAGGTACATAACTTCTTAATGTTAAGTTGTCAATCTGCCTTCATTCTTGCTTGATGGGACCGCCCCTAGCACCTCTATCCTGGGTGGCTCAATGGAACAAACTCTTGAGGACTGTAGAGCCAAAACTGGCTCTGTCCCTGGAGGCCAAGTCCAATTTGTAATGGGAAACAAAAGTGTGAGGAGTGGCCCAAGTGGCGCTGCACAAATAGTGTCCAAAGGCAGTCTAGCTTGAAAAGCTGTAGAAGTAGCTAAACTCCTAGTTGAATGTGCTTTAGGTTTTGAGCACAGCTGTTTTCCCCTGATCGTATAAATTTCAGTGATGACCGAAGAAAGCCATCTGGACAAAGTCACTTTAGAAACAGGAAGGCCTTTTTATTATCCGCATAGGAAACAAAAGTTGATCAGATTTCCTAAATTTTTGTTCTGTCCAAATAATATCTAAGCTGACGGTGGACGTCAAGATAATGTAGCTTTTGTTCAGCTCTATCTGAATAGTTAGGAAAAATACAGGAGATCAATGGATTGATTCAGATTGTTTTGAAGCGACCTTAGGTAAAAATGATGGATTAGTTCTCAAAGATACTCTGTCTTTGTGAAAAATCAAATAGGGGTCGAACCGAAAGAGCATGAAGTTCGGACACCCTCCTGGCAGATGTAATAGCCACTAGGAATAAAGTTTTCCAAGAAAGATATTTCAGGGAACAAGAAACAGCTGGCTCGAAGGGGGAAGAATCAAGGATGTCAGCACTAAATTTAGATCCCACTGAGGAGGAGGATTCCTGATTGGAGGCTTTAGTAGGAAAATTCCTTTCAAGAAGGCCCTGCAGAGCCTATGGGACATAATATTATGATCTGCTATCCCAACATGAAAATTAGAAATAGCAGCCAACTGAACTCTGACTGTGGAAGAAGAGGAGCCTGCATGAAAAATCTCTGCTAAGAAGTCCAGAACTGCCTGAACAGGGGCAGTAAAAGGATCAATATTTTGGGCCTTAGCCCAATAAGAGAAACGTTTCCACTTGCTTGTGTAAATCCTCCTGGTAGAGGATTTCAGTGAAGCTACTATGATATCTCTAACTGGGTTAGAGATCAAAGGAAGCCTGGCTAGGGAAGGAAGTGGAGCAACCATGCTGTGAGGTTGAGAGAAGGGATTGACCGGTGCAGCTGACCGGATTGGTGAATCAGTAGATCTGGCACTGGGTCCAGATGCCACGGCTGCACCAAAAGGTGATGATGGAGGAACGGGAACCAAACTTGTCGAGGCCAGTAAGGGGCAATGAGAATCAATTTGGCTCTCAAAACGGTAGCTTTCTGGATCACCTGAGGGATCAGAGGAAATGGGGAAGGCATAAAGAAGTCCCTGGGGCCAATCCTGGGTCAGAGCGTCTCTGGGGGATGGCCTGATAGAGGAAGAGGCTGAAGAAGTCTGGACATTTGCTGTTTTGGGGAGTAGCAAAAGATCGCAACATGGACGACCCCATTCCAGAAAAATCTCTTCCGCTATGGATTGCTTGAGAGACCACTCGTGAGGCATGAGAATAGCTCTGCTCAATCTGTCCGCTATAATGTTAGTTTTCCCAGGGATATGCGTTGCTACCAGAAACCAATGAGAGGAGATCGCCCATTGCCATAGTCTGAGCGCTTCTCGACACAAGGGGTAGGACTTGGTTCCGCCCTGTTTGTTGATATACCAAACTACAGACATGTTGTCTGTGTGGACTGCAATTGTCCCTACGGGAAGAAAGTCGTTGAGGGCTTGCAACGTTAAAAGCACTGCTCTCATCTCCAGGACATTTATGTGCAGATGGTACTCGAACGGTTGCCACGTCCCATGAACCATCCTGCCCTGATAATGACCCCCACCCGATCAGGAGGCATCCGTGGTGACAGTGGCTATCGGGGACGGAGGTACAAAGCATCTGCCTTGGTGAACCTGAGACGATGTGATCCACCAAGCAAGATGTTCTTTGCATGTTTGTGTCACCAGAATCTGGTGACGCATTGGGAAGTTGCTGGTATGACCACTGTGTGAACAGCATCCACTGAAGGAGGCGCATGTAGAATCGAGCCAGGAAGAAGAGTAATGGCCGCAGCCATGAGACCTAATACTTTTAGAACCATTCTGGCCTGTACTTTCTTGCTGGCCAGAATGATCCTGACATGAGTCTGAATGTCTGAAACTCTTTGTTCTGTAAGGGTAGCTGACATCCGAACAGTGTTTAAGTTTGCGCCTATGAAGGTAATAGACTGGCAGGGCGATAAGGATGACTTTTCGAAGTTGACTGAGATGCCCAAATGAGAACAAAGGTCTATTGTGTAATCCCTGGCTTGTATAAGCTGATGCCTGGTGGTGGCTGATAGGAGCCAGTCGTTGAGATCTGGAAACACCTGGAATCCTTGACGTCTCAGGTGAGCCGTGACCACTGCCATGCATTTGGTGAACACTCTGGGGCTGTAGTGAGACCAAAGGGCAGGGCTCTGAACTGGAAATGACTGGACCCCAGCCGAAGCGGAGAAATCTCCTGGAGCGTCTGTGAATTTTGATGTGATAGTACGCATCCTGAAGATCTATTGAGCACATCCAGTTGTCCTTCTGTAAGAAGGGCAGAATTGACTGAAGAGTGACCATTCGAATCTTGTCTTCCTGACAGACTTGTTGAGTCTGCTGAGATCCAATATTGGTCTCCAGTCTCCCGTCTTTTGGGGACCAAAAGAACCTTGAGTAGATTCGGGCTCTGAATGGTCTATTGTAACTGGCTGAATGGCTCTTTTGCAGTAGTTTTGCGATTTCTAACTCTGCAATGTCCCTTAGACCGGGTGGTACGTCTGGAAGGGAACTTGAGGGAAGGGACTTTCCTCGAAAGGAATAATGTAACCCTTGGATATGATCGACTGTACCCATCTGTCTTGAGTGAGGGAATGCCAGGCTTCTGGGTACAGTGATAATCTTCCCCCGACTGCCTCCAAGGGGGGACAGCCGGGCAACACCTCAGGGATGCTGAAAGGGCTTATCAGAGAACGGCTCCCTGTTTCCCTGGTTTTGGACCCCTCTGCCTCTAGAGCGCGTCTGTTGTTGTTACCCCTCTGCCTCTAGGGGTAAACTGACCACGTGAATCCGGCGTGACTCCTTGGGATTTACGGAACCACATCTTACCACCCTTCTGTCCTTTGGGATAAGGCCTAGAAGGGGTGGAAAAACGGACTCCAACAGCAGAAAGAGTCTTGCCGTCCTGCTCACACCTGGTCAAGGTCTCCTTCACCTGAGGGCCAAACAAAGCTGACCCATCAAAGGGAGAATTTGTGAAGGACGCCTTAAAGGGATCCGCAAAATCACATAGCCGCATCCAGGCTTGGCGTCTAAGAGCCACACCTGTGCCTGCGGCTCTACTCGCTCCATCCGCAGCATAAGATATTAGCCGCATGGAGGAGTTAGCAATGGAATTGAGGGTTCCTAGCTGCGAAGCAATCTTTTCCTGAGCCCCTGCAGCTGTAGGATCCTGAACTACTTCCCCCAGCTCCTTCAGGATATCTCTCTGGAGTCTGGTGAAGTGACAAAGATAATTCAGCGAACGCATAGCAAAGGTCGCTGAGGAAAACATCCGCTTGCCGTACCTATCCATGGTCCTAGAGTCCTTATTAGGAGGATGGACGGGCACGGAAGGATCTGCAAGTTCCGTTTTGGTGGCCGCAGCCCCCACCATGGCATCAGCGGGGCCACCCTTGGTAAGCAATTGTTTGTCACTAGGGGCAGTGATAAATTTAGAAGGCCTCCTAGGGACTGGCTCTACAGAGTCAGGAGCTGTCCATGCCTTCGTGCAATCACCTGCATAAGGGGGTCGAAGGCGGAGACACCCGGGAGGTGGAGGGCCGAGATCCGAGGGGCTCTAGGTATACTCACTCATCCGCAGAGGGATTGTTGGTGGGCCAGTTTCCCTCTGTTTCAGAAGTTCTAGGATGTCTGAAAAGAGACATCCTCAGAGGGGATCTAGGGATCCCTCTGACTCATCAAAGTCAGTATCCGACGTGACAGACTCGGGAGTCTACATGCTTCCTCTTACAAGTCCTCTTCCTAGGAGGATCTCCCGAAGCATCAGGAGAATCCTCGGAAGAGTGGGAAATTCCCAATGGGGAAACCTGAGGCGGAGGATCTCTGGGTCCTGTAGCAAGAGAAGTGGCAGAGATGTCAACAGGTACAATAGAGGGAGGAGCTACGGGAAGAGACTGCTGACTGATACCAGTGGCCAGTACACTCTTCATCACCTCGAATGCTCCGGTCCCAGGCAGGTCCGAGAGAACCCGCTCCGAAGAGCTAGGAACTCCAGGGACCACCGAAAGGGAAGCATCCGAGGCAGATGTCGGAGCCGAGCTCACCAAGGCCGAGGCTCCAAGGGGAAGAGCGGGTTCGGACAAGGGTCCGATGCCACTCACCCCCTCGGAGGAGACCATGGAAGCCCGACCACTGAATCCCTCTAAGGAAGAGGAGATAAGAGTAGAGGCTGAAGGAACAGAAGGGGGTATCCGTCCTCCAGCCGTAGCAGTAACTATGCCCGAAGACTCCAACTCCAAGCTCTGGGGTAGAGTTGAAGGAGGAACTGTAACGGGGTGTGGACCAACAGTCGTCTGCTGAGACGGACTGTGAAGCATTTGGGCCAGTACCTGTGACTTGAGCAATCTGCTGACCACTCTCTCTAGGTCATGGTCAGACAACCTGGATGACCTTGAAGATCGGCTCCGATGGCTCCGTTCCGACAGAAGAGGTGAAGCCGGAGCCGAAAGTATCGGCTCCAAGGAAGGAGACCTCGACCTCTTCCTGGAATGAGCCATCGGAGCCGACCTACGGATCCTGTCGGAGCCGATTCGGAGCCGACAGAGCGCTCGATGTATCGGCTCCAGCCGGGCCGATACAGCCACCAAAGTAACGGTGTCGCAGCCGAGCGGAGCCGACCCGTATGCCTGTGCCACATGGGTGCCGGAGCCGATCGGAGCCGACATCGAAGGATGCAGT